>NC_079443.1:56295503-56370503 GCF_903798145.1 Danio aesculapii | reverse complement strand
GCTTTTATCACTACATTTCTCTAATAGAAAATCTCCACAGGAAGTGATTTGACCTTGTGCTTATGGATCATTTTGGGGGGGAGGGCGGAGCTACTAGTAATGCATATTAAAATTGTCCGGAATGCTTAAAGCCTCACAGAAACACTCCCTCTTCGCGTCTCTGTTGGCACAACTGAAGGTTTAGGTAGTGCACTCGTCAGGAAAGGCCACGGCCGGTAATTGCAAACGAATGAGGATTTGCCGAGCAGGAGCCTTTGGGCAGCTTTACCAGGTCAGAGGTCATTGGGGTCAGTGTTACACACCAAAACACCTCTCTATGGAAATACAACTGCAGCGTCATGCATGCGTCTATGTGTGCGTGTGTGTGTGTGTGTGTGTAATCTTCAGCTCAAGTCTTTAACCCAAGTGTTTAGGAGAGCCGCGGATGCACTCAGCTGTCGTAATTTCATGCCTTTCACAGATGGAGAAAGAGACTCTTGAGGCGATAGTATTGTGGAGTCTGAAAGAGCCAGCTGTGTTTGTCAGATCACACTGTATCAGATGCTTCAATTTCCTCTTTAACATTCAGAAAAGAGGCTCACACTCACATCTGAGGCGCCTTTTTTGGGGGGAATATTTCTCTGTTTATTTTGCAGTAGCACACTGACCCGTTATTCCAACAAGTCGCAGCCAAAAAAAAACAAAACAAAACCATATTTTAGATCGGCGCCCACATGCTGGAAAGTGGTTTTGGAGATAAACAGTGCGTCTTTCCGTGGAGTTGTTTATAAAGCGTTTGGTTCTCAGACTGGGGTGTCTGAAGCTGGCACCGCAACAACAGATTAATAACAAAAGCCTTGTTTTGCTGCAGAGAAAAGAAGCAGAAAACGCTGGACGTTTGTTCAAGGACGAGATCTGAGCTCATCCTGCAATATTGAAGAGTCTGGTAAACACAATAAGGAGAAACAAGATGTAATTTGAGATTTTTTTTTAAAGGCAGTGCTTTAAATTGAGCTAAACACAGTGTCTTTTTTAACAATATTTTATTGTATTTTTTAATGCAGTTGCTGCAGTTCAGTGTTTTTAGATTTAATTGTATTGTTATCTACATTTTATTAATAATGTACACTGTTAATTTTTCTGTAGAATACAGTAACTTACTTGGTAATAACTTGACTTCTAGTTGATCATTTGGTATCAGAAGTGGCTTATATGAAAGGCAAAAGCCTCTAGATTACACTTATTTTACCCTAATAAAATATGATCATGCTTTGATATTTAATTATTTAATAAGGACAGTAAGGTTTGACTTTGCTTAGACAAAAGTCTTGTCACTTAACAGAAATAATGTCCAGTATAGAATATAAAGTCATGCTGCAGTGGAAACAGAATGAATATTGTGTCTGACTCCATCATGAGCTTGGAGGACTGCATCCATACATCTCTGCAATGACTCAAATCACTGATTAATAAAGTCATCTGGAATGGCAAAGAAAGCGTTCTTGCAGGACTCCCAGAGTTCATCGAGATTCTTTGTGTTCATCTTTAACGCCTCCTCCTTCATCTTACCCCAGACATGCTCAATAATATTCATGTCTGGTGACTGAGCTGGCCAATCCTCAAGCACCTTGACCTTCTTTGCTTTCAGGAACTTTGATGTGGAGGCTGAAGTATGAGAAGGAGCGCTATCCTGCTGAAGAATTTGCCCTCTCCTGTGGTTTGTAATGTAATGGGCAGCACAAATGTCTTGATACCTCACGCTGTTGATGTTGCCATCCACTCTGCAGATCTCTCGCACAACCTCACACTGAGTGTAACACCAAACCATGATTTTTCCTTCACCAAACTTGACTGATTCCTGTGAGAATCTTGGGTCCATGTGACTTGAATATGTCTTCTGCAGCATTTGCAGTTCAACAGATGATTCATCAGAAAAATCTACCTTCTGCCACCTTTCCAAATGATTGACTAGAGGTCAAGTTATTATTTGTTGCTCTTACAACTGGCATTGACAAAACTATTGTCAGGTACTGTATATGTATTTACAGAACTTCATGTCTTTATATATTAATTTTCACAATGCAACTTTAAATTACAGTAACACATTGCATAACTGTCCCACAATAAATTCAGTTCATTTCACAATAAAATTCTATGTAATTTACATAGTATATGTTAACAGTGTAGTCAGTAGTAACTAGTTAACTAACCCAAAAGAAATGAAGTGAAATTATGATGAGTAACATTAATGAGTGTATTAAAAAAATCATTTATAAACAACAAATTAGACAGTTACGGATATAAAAAAAAAAAGAAAAAATAAATAAATTAAAAAAAAAAATAAATAATATATATATATATATATATATATATATATATATATATATATATATATATATATATATATATATATATATATATATAATTTAGATTTTTTTTCTTCATTTTTAAATATTTCCCAAATAATGTTTAACAGAGCAAGGAAATTTTCACAGTATATCTGATAATATTTTTTCTTCTTCACAAAGTCTTATTTTTTTATTTCGGCTAGAATAAAAGCAGTTTTTAATTTTTAAAAACTATTTTAGGGTCAAAATTATTAACCCATCTTTAAGCAATTTTTTTTTGGAAACAACCATCGTTATACAATAACTTGCCTAATTACCCTAACCTGCCTAGTTAACCTAATTAACCTAGTTAAGCCTTTAAATGTCACTTTAAGCTGTATAGAAGTGTCTTGAAAAATATCTAGTCAAATATTATTTACTGTCATCATGGCAAAGATAAAATAAATCAGTTATTAGAGATGAATTATTAAAACTATGTTTAGAAATGTGCTGAAAAAATCTTCTCTCCATTAAACAGAAACTGGGGAAAAAAATAAACAGGGGGCTAATAATTCTGACTTCAACTGTATATCTTGAAGCGTGTGAAACTCTTGCTATTTCTAGTTTCACACCAGGCAAAAAAAAGCTTTTCACATTTGAGCAGTGTCTGACCTCAGGTTGTGTGTATTGAAGAGTGGGATTTGTTCTTTAATAGAATTGTATCTAATTAATTAGCTTTTAATTGGAAGAATACAGAACATGCAAATGCAGCACATTCCGATGCAATCGTTACTTAACTGCATAAATAATTGTACATTGGTTTGTGTTTAATGGAAGGCGGCGACTCCTAAAGGATTGCTGTCATTTAACTGGAAACTGGGAAATCAGAGCAGCGCTTTTCCACTTTGCTGTGCCAAAAACACTGTAAGTCTTTAAAGGTGTAGTTTAGGCTGAAGTGAACATTTAGTTTGCTTCCTGTCAAAATATATGGCTCATTTTTCACATACAGGCAAAACAAAATGAATACCAGTTGCTCCTCATGATAAACTGAGATCTTAAGTAAAGCAATTAGTCTGTGCAAGAAATTGAAAATGATTTAGTACAATATTAGCTTTTAATTCACAACATTTGCAAACAGTTCTATAAATGTTCATCAGAGGAGACATGGGTGTTCATTTTGTTTTGTCTGTGTGGTTTTTGAAAATGTATTTGATTTTCAGTGTTGTCCGCCATTGGCTGACATATTTTTAATAACTATGGACCACATTTCAGCTACAAAATGTTTTTATTCGAGGGCTGCATGATACTGGGAAAATATACAAAATGCATTGTTGTTGAGGGTTGCGATAGCGGTATTTTTTATGATATAACTAACTCGCAAACACTTTTTTATTAGCAATTAAACGTTTCGATGTACGTTTCAGATGGCAAATCCACTTAAGGGTGCTGTCTGTATATTTTTTTAAACCTAAAAATACATTGCTCTGGGTACATTTTGTTGCACGTTTCAGATGACAAATCTACTTTTTTGTTAAACAAAAAAATGCAGTACTCTAGAAATGTTTCGTTGCACATTTCTGAAGACAAATTCACTAGTGGGCGCTGTCTACTTTTTTGTTAAACAAAAAAATGCAGTACTCTAGAAATGTTTCGTCGCACACTTCTGAAGACAAATTCACAAGTGGGTGCTGTCTACTTTTTTGTTAAACGTAAAAATGCAGTACTGTAGAAATGTTTTGTCGCACATTTCTGAAGACAAATTCACTAGTGGGCGCTGTCTACTTTTTTGTTAAACGTAAAAATGCAGTACTCTAGAAATGTTTCGTTGCACATTTCTGAAGATAAATTCACTAGTGGGCGCTGTCTACTTTTTTGTTAAACGTAAAAATGCAGTACTCTAGAAATGTTTCGTCGCACATTTCTAAAGACAAATTCACTAGTGGGCGCTGTCTACTTTTTTGTTAAACGTAAAAATGCAGTACTCTAGAAATGTTTCGTCGCACATTTCTAAAGACAAATTCACTAGTGGGCGCTGTCTACTTTTTTGTTAAACGTAAAAATGCAGTACTCTAGAAATGTTTCGTTGCACATTTCTGAAGATAAATTCACTAGTGGGCGCTGTCTACTTTTTTGTTAAACGTAAAAATGCAGTACTCTAGAAATGTTTCGTCGCACATTTCTAAAGACAAATTCACTAGTGGGCGCTGTCTACTTTTTTGTTAAACGTAAAAATGCAGTACTCTAGAAATGTTTCGTTGCACATTTCTGAAGACAAATTCACTAGTGGGCGCTGTCTACTTTTTTGTTAAATGTAAAAATACATTGCTCTGATGACGATTCGTTGCATGTTTCACATGACAAACCCACTAGAGGGCGCTTTCTCCATGTTTGTGAAAGGTAAAACACATTGCTCCGAGTTGGTTTCATTGTACTATTCGAATGACCAATCCACTACAGGGCGCTGTCTACATTTTTTGTGAAATGTAAAACAGGTTGCTCCAGGAATGTTTCGTTGTACGTTTCAGATCACAAATATACTCTAGGGCCCTATCAACATTTTTTTGTGAAACGTAAAATATGTTGCTCCGGGAAAGTTTTGTTGCACGTTTCAGATGACAAATCCACTAGATGGCCTACATTTAGTCTACATTTTTTTGTAAAGCATAAAATACGCTGCTCTGGGAATGTTTTGTTGCACATTACAGATGACAAATCCACTAGAGGGTGCTGTCTGTATATTTTTTTAAACCTAAAAATACATTGCTCTGGGTACATTTCGTTGCACGTTTCAGATGACAAATCTACTTTTTTGTTAAACAAAAAAAATGCAGTACTCTAGAAATGTTTCGTCACACATTTCTGAAGACAAATTCACTAGTGGGTGCTGTCTACTTTTTTGTTAAACTTAAAAATGCAGTACTCTAGAAATGTTTCGTCGCACATTTCTGAAGATAAATTCACTAGTGGGCGCTGTCTACTTTTTTGTTAAACGTAAAAATGCAGTACTCTAGAAATGTTTCGTTGCACATTTCTGAAGACAAATTCACTAGTGGGCGCTGTCTACTTTTTTGTTAAATGTAAAAATACATTGCTCTGACGACGTTTCGTTGCATGTTTCACATGACAAACCCACTAGAGGGCGCTTTCTCCATGTTTGTGAAACGTAAAACACATTGCTCCGAGTTTGTTTCATTGTACGATTCGAATGACCAATCCACTACAGGGCACTGTCTACATTTTTTGTGAAATGTAAAACAGGTTGCTCCAGGAATGTTTTGTTGTACGTTTCAGATCACAAATATACTCTAGGGCCCTATCAACATTTTTTTGTGAAACGTAAAATATGTTGCTCCGGGAAAGTTTTGTTGCACGTTTCAGATGACAAATCCACTAGAGGGCACTGTCTACATTTTTGTGGAATGTAAAGTACGTTGGGCCAGAAATGTTTTGTTGCACGTTTCGAATGACAAATCCACTAGATGGCCTTCATTTAGTCTACGTTTTTTTGTGAAGCATGCTCTGGAAATGTTTTGTTGCACATTACAGATGACAAATCAACTAGAGGGCGCTGTCTACATATTTTGTGAATCGTAAAATACATTGCTCCGGGTATGTTTCATTGTATGTTTCAGATGACAAATCTACTAGAGGGCGCTGTCGACAATTTTGTGAAATATAAAATACATTGCTCCGGGTATGTTTCATTGTACGTTTCAGATGATAAATCCACTAGAGGGCGCTGTCGACAATTTTGTGAAATATAAAACACATTGCTCCAGGTATGTTTCATTGTACGATTCAGATGACAAATCCACTAGAGGGTGCTGTCTACATATTTTGTGAATCGTAAAATACATTGCTCCATGTATGTTTCATTGTACGTTTCAGATGACAAATCCACTATAGGGCGCTGTCGACAATTTTGTGAATCGTAAAATACATTGCTCCGGGTGTGTTTCATTGTACGATTCAGATGACAAATCCACTAGAGGGTGCTGTCTACATATTTTGTGAATCGTAAAATACATTGCTCCAGGTAGGTTTCATTGTACGTTTCAGATGACAAATCCACTAGAGGGCGCTGTCAACAATTTTGTGAAATATAAAATACATTGCTCTGGGTATGTTTTGTTGCACCTTTCAGATGACAGATCAACTAGATGGTGCTGTCTACATTTTTGCAAATCTGAAATATGTTAGATGGGGTAAGTAGTAGGCGGAGCTTGTCATACAGCTCACCTGATCAGCAAACCACTGACCTAAACCCTTTTCTAAACTCAACCAATAGTGTTTTCCAAAACAAACATAAGAAAAAGTGCACCGCGACCACATAGTTTTACCTTGATTTTTACATTGTTTTTATCTCTTGTGGAGGTACACCACTGTACAAAGTGACCAAGCATAGGCATTAAGATATTTTGTGGTATTTATTTGATGTTGTGCAAAGAACTGCACAGAAATTATCTTTCACTTTCACAAATAATATGTCCCTGTAAATATCATTAGTGTGAAAAGGAACAAAAATTACATTCATTTTACCAAGAAACTGCAGTCGAACGTATGTTATAATTGTGTGGTTTCACAAAATTGTAGGCTGAAGCGCGTATTTCCAATGAGCCTGTGTTGAATTGTATACTCGACTCATACAACATTCAGACAACATTTGTGCAATGTTATTAGTTTATACTCTGAAAACATTCTCAAACATGTACGACTTTTGTATTATCTGCCTTCATTAAAATTCCCCAGTCACCCAGCAGTTAATATTTAAGGCTTTGATTATGGGTTGATTTGGATGGAAAGAACAACTGTGACGAGCCTCTCTCTATTTGCAATCCTTCGCAGACTTGTAAAAGAAAACTGCGGTTGATCAGAGGCAAGCTGGAAATGTCAATTCAATATTGTGCCACTTAGATCCTCAGTATTCCTGTCAAACGCCTTTTACAGCTGGCAGCCGTGATCTGAGCGCAGCGCCAAATGCACACTGGCGCTGCCTTTATAGCTCTTAAATAGAGTTAAAAGTGGTGTGCAAATGAAAGCTATTAATATTTATTAACACTCTGATGCGTAAGGTTAAAAGCAGCCTCTCGTAGACTTGCGTTTGGCCGTGTGATTAATCACAGTGTTGATGGTCTTAACATCCACGACATTGAAGGTTACAGCCATTGATTCTTGTCCTGTCACTTCAGCCCCATGGAAAAAAAAAGTCAGGGAACTTTCATGAGTGTTGCATGAAATCTGGTTTATCCGGTGTTAACAACTAGGGCTGCAGCTATTGTTTGTTTGAATAATAATTCTATCAATAATTGATTGGTTAATTGATCAATCGAATAAGATTTTCCCATTTTATTTGAAGATCATGTGACCGAAATGCACCAGAGCAGTGTATTAAAATGTATAAACACCAATCACAGATATACTTTTTTGGGTGACTATGAATGCTATACTTGACCATAAGTTGACATGGTCATACACTCACCAGCCACTTTATTAGGTACACCTTATAGCACCGGGTTGGACCTCCTTTTGCCTTCAGAACTGCCTTAATCCTTTGTGGCATAGATTCAACAAGGTACTGGAAATATTCCTCAGAGATTTTGCTCCATATTGACATGATCGCATCACGCAGTTGTCATCTATGTTGTGAATCCCCCATTCCACTACATCCCAAAGGTGCTCTATTGGATTGAGATCTTGTGACTGTGAAGGCCATTTGAGTACAATGAACTCCTTGTCATGTTCAAGAGACCAGTCTGAGCTGATTCACGCTTTATGACATGTAAAAACTCATTTAAAATGAGATGAAAGAACACAATTACTAAGTAGTTTAAACAAACAGCAGCAAAAGGATTTGTTTTTAGTGCACTTTTAAAAAATGCTGGGTTCCACACAATCTATTTGCGTTGGGACAACATGAAGGAATTAACTTAACGTATTAGTTTTTACAAATTTGAGTAAATAGAATTTAAATCAGTTAAGTTGTCCCCCAAAATCAAGAATTGTGTTGTTCAGCTTATTTTAAATAAGTAGTTTGAACAAGCAGCAGCAAATTTTGAGTTTGAGTAAACGATTCAGATCCAGAATTGTTCAATTAGTTCCTTGTGAAACGATACAATTTTAATTGATCATCTATTTATCAGTCAGTTAGCCGGTCTTTATTCATTTCCCGAAGGCAATTTGTTTGCAGCATACAAGCATGTCACACATAATACACAAAAGCACATTATACAATACAATTTCTACCCTAAATTTAAAAACTTCACAGCTAGACAGAATTTAAACCGATTTGTTTTACTATTAGGAGTTCTGTATCGAATACCAGAAGGGAGAAGATGAAACTCGTGGTGCATAGGATGGGAATCATCTGACAGGATATACTGTATGTATGCAGCCTCTACTCTACTTAGAAAACTAGATCCTGTTCATCATGCAGCAATACGCTTTGTTACAGTTGCAGATTCATGAATGCATCTCTGTATTTTGTACGATTCCTTAGATTATCTTTATATCAAAGGAGAAAATTTACATTTGTTCTTATTTACATTAAAGGCTCTCTTAGGTAAACTACCATCCTATCTTTCTAATTCGCTAACATTTACATTTACATTTTAAGTTGATTGAACATTAAACAATTAAGTTGTATCCCCTCTCTTTTTTTTTGAGGGACAAAAAAGTATTGTGTTGTTTCAGCTCATTTTAACAGCAAAACATTTTGTGAGTGTGCTCCAGTAAAAGAATCTGATCCAGAATAGTTCAATAAATTCCTCGTGACACGATGCATAACCCCTGAGTGTGTTAAAACACTGCACACACATGCGTTTGTAGACTCTCCGCCTGTGATGCACTGGAAAAAATGCATGTGATCTTTTCCGACCCGAACCAGAGCCGTCGGGGCCTCCCTCCCGCTGTTTATCTGAGTGTTTGTCGGCCGGCAAACCTTCCCTTTCCCTTCCCATCCCATCTTCCTTTTTCTTCTCTCTTTTTTTTTTTCCTCCCGTTCGCTCAGCTGAGCATTTGTCTTCACAATTGCATTAGCTCTGAGTTATACCTTTTGTCTCTCTTGTCAAATCAATACGTGGATGACAGGAGAACCCCCGGCCGTGAGGTATGGCTCTCTCCGAGTGAGACAGATCTGTCTGTGCCGAGCGCCGAGGCTGCTGGGAAAACGGCGCGCGGTGGGGAGACTCTACTCTGATGGAGACGCTGAGATTGGGTTTTGTTTAACCTGCCAAAAAGAGTAGCGAGTGCATCTCCTCTCGCTTTGTTCTGTCAGAACTGCAGTCTAGTCTTAGACCTCGCAGGACGAATCGGCGCTCCAAATCAACATGAAATGTGGGCAGAAAAATCCAAACGGCTCACAGACCTGCTTGTCAAAACGTGTTACTCTGATATTCCTATATATATATATATATATATACAGGCAAAAGTTTGGATACTGCGGGCTCGAGTTGATGGTAAAAAGTATTTGATCTTTTGACTTTTTGTTTAAATTAGTTTTGATAAACATGATTGAGTGCTGGTCACATTGATAAATACAGTTAAAATTGTACAAATCTTTTATTTCTTTCCCCAATTTCTGTTTAACACGTTTCTAATCATACTAGTTTTAATAACTCATTTCTAATAACTGATTTATTCTATCTTTGCCATGATGACAGTAAATAACATTTAACTAGATATTTTTCAACGTTATAATGGCGTCGACAAAATTGGTTGGTAAAAAAAGGTGCACAACCAACAGTATCTGAGGTTTTCGCTAAAATTATTAAGTACAAGTGTAATAGCGAAAGATTGAAGCAGTGTACTGACGCTGTGACACGTTACCTGATAGATTCAAAAGACCGAAGAGTCTTTAGATTGAGACAAGATTAATTAAATATCATGTTTAACAACTATAGTGAGACGCGATCCAGCGGTACATCCTTGATGAACTGTCCGACATGCACTGCATGCACTTTTTAGACCCGAGGGCCACAACAAGTTTTGCAAACCAAGTGAAGGACCACATGTCAAATCCTTCAAAAAATAACTTTTATTTATAGTGGCAGTATGCATGAAACATGTACTATCAGACAGAAACATCACATTAACACAACTGAGTCAAATATACAAGTCAAATGAATTTGCACTGCTATTTTTATTTACTTATCAATCATCATAAAACAATAAAATAATCCCTTAAAATATAATAATAATAATAATAATAATAATGTTAATAATAATAATAATATATAATTTAATAATAATAATATAATATAATTTAATAATAATAATAATAATGTTAATAATAATAATAATATAATTTAATAATAATAATAATATAATTTAACAATAATAATAATAATAATAATAATAATAATAATAATAATAATAATGTAATAAATAATATAATTTAATAATAATAATAATAATAATATAATTTTATAATAATAATAATAATAATATAATAATAATAATAATAATAATAATAATAATGTAATAAATAATATAATTTAATAATAATAATAATAATAATAATAATATAATTTTATAATAATAATAATAATAATAATAATAATAATAATAATAATAATGTAATAAATAATATAATTTAATAATAATAATAATAATAATATAATTTAATAATAATAATAATATAATAATAATAATAATAATAATAATAATAATAATAATAATAATAATGTAATATATAATATAATAATATAAATTAATAATAATAATAATAGTAATAATAATAATGTAATATATAATATAATAATATAAATTAATAATAATAATAATAATAATATAATTTAATAATAGTAATAACAATAATGTAATTTAACAATAATAATAATAATAATAATAATAATAATAATAATAATAATAATAATAATAATAATGTAATATATAATATAATTTAATTATAATAATAATAATAATATAATTTAATAATAATAATATAATAATGATAATAATAATAATGTAATATATAATATAATACTATAAAATATTAATAATAATAATAATGATAATAATAATAATAAAAATAATAATAATAATAATAATAATAATAATAATAATAATAATAATAATAATAATAATAATATTAATGTCATACTTTTTACAGTGGATAATAGAAAAGACATTATCTGATGGAAAAAATCAAATTCATCAAATTAAAAATTTCTACAATTAAAAATAAATTTACTATTCAGTCAAATTTACAATAATCTTAACTTGCACTGCTTTTAGAATATACAGATCAATCACCATAAATCTTTGATAAAATAACTTTTTAAAAGTGGATGTATGCATGTAAAATATATTCTATGACAAAAATTAACACAATTAACCAGCAATTATTATATAATTTGAGTCAAATTCACAACAATCTCATTTGAGCTTGTATTAATATGCTCATATCAATCATTATAAAACTATGAGATAAAACAGAAGAAGAATCTTAGTCTTTATTACTTCCAAGTCATGTTATTATGAGTGTGTTAATGTGAACAATGAGCCTGAAAATAAAGTTATACTAATATCAGCAGCAACACTCTCGCAAAATACCCAGCTGATTCAGTCATTGCCTAACGACATTAAAAAAGCGCACTGCGCTACTTTTTTTTCTTGTCAACAAAAAGGCAGTGCAGTGCACCTCGCGTTTTTGGAACGTATGCACGGCGGTTTGATCGGTCCTTTTGGTTGTAGTCCTTAAAAACAGCAACACTTTCTTGGTATTAGACCTACCGCTTTCTGTCATTAACAGTCGAGTGCATTTTAGTATCCGAGAGTGTGTTCTAATTCTACTGGTTGCACTAACTGTACCGCGTGCAATACTGCCATCACATGGCGTTCACTTGTATTGCATCATTAATTTACTAATTCTGAAACCAAACCATTACTCAGAAGCAGCATTTTAAAAACTCCCTCGCGGGCCGGATGAAAGCGTTCATGTGGCCCGCGGACCATATTTTGCCCACCTCTGACTTGTAATCTAATCAGAATTAGTTAGCATGTAGATGCAATGTAACTTAAATTCAACAAACAGACCATCAAAATAAAGTGTGACCTATTTTCTTTATAATTTGAGTTATGAATTACAGTATCACAATTGTACTTGGTATCATGATACTTCAGCTGGTATAGTATCGTGATGAATTAATGTTATCGTGACAACCCTGCTCCATTGACTGTTACGTTTCACGTCTAATGCATAAACCATAATCAGCGTTATTTCTCTCATCTGTAAGTCTGGCCGCCAGTGGGCGAAGCAATTTCCCCAGCAGACTCCTTTCATTTGTAAAAGTTAGCAGTACAGCACAGGCTCCCTCACTTCAGTAAGTTCGTAACAGAGTACAGCCCTGAGATTTCTATTTCATACTGACCAAAGATTGCTTCGGTTGCCTCATTCAACCTTTTGTGCGGCCTGTATTCTGCGGATGACCTTTCCCAGTGGCTGCAGTCAATAGTGAGAGCCAATGCTGTGATTTTTACAGCCGCCGGCCCTTTGTTTCTCTCTCTTTTCTTAATTAAAGCATTATTGAGATTCTTAATTGCTGTTTATTTGCTCGGCGGTGAGAGACGTCTTTGATTTTGTGCTTCTGCTTTTTCTTTTCTTCCTGGAAATGAATTCTGTTTTAAAGACGTCTGCTCCTTCAACATCACGTTCTGCTCAATGCCGGAGACCCGCGGGTCACTCGCTGGACGTTTGAATCAAACACTGAGCCATTGTTGTTTTCTACTGTAAGCAGAACTACTGTACAATGTAGGGCTGCACAGTGTATTGTTTCAGCATCGGCATCGCTATGTGATCATTCGCAATAGTCACAACCCATATTATAACTAGTGATGTAACGATTCACCGTGAACCAGTTGAAAATGTATTAAAATATGTGACGATTCAATCAGTAGCGCAGTGGGTAGCGTGATCGCCTCACAGCAAGAAGGTCACTGGTTCGAGCCTCGGGGCTGGTTATTCCCGTATTGGCGTAGGTTTTCTCCAGGTGCTCCGGTTTCCTCCACAAGTCCAAACACATGCGGTATAGGTGAATTGGAATAAGCTAAATTGTCTGTAGTGTATGTGTGTGAATGAGAGTGTATGGGTGTTTCCCTGTACTGGGTTGCAGGTGGAAGGGCATCTGCTGCGTAAAACATATGCTGGATAAGTTGGCGGTTCATTCCGCAGTGGTGTCCCCTGATTAATCAAGGGACTAAGCCGAAAAGAAAATGTATGAATGAATGAAAGCGACGATTCGACGGCCATTCGAAAGCGACCGGTAGAAATGTTAAACAAATTGCAATCTATTATTTGAACAGAGGGGGCGCTATGTTAACGGCAGAAGTTATGGCAGAAAATATATTATTTTGCCAAAAATGTGCAGCATTTAAGAAAAAATGAAGGGGCTCTTCACCTTAAATTTGTTTAAAATAATATTGTTAAATAATCATGACAAAATCATGTTGTGAGATTGGTATCGTGAATTATATCGTATCGTGAGTCAGGCAAATCGTTTCATCCCTACTGTAATAATATAATATAATGAAATTTAATTAATTCATAATTTTGCAAGTGTTTTTTGAGGACTATGACTGAGGTAGGGTTGTGCGATTTGGGGAAATATCTAATTGTGATTTTTAATTTTTTTTATATAAATTTATTTATTTTTTGCAGATATTGCGATTTAATTTTGTAGTCAAGCTTTATCTCAATAATTTCATATCACAACCTCTTGCAATTAGCTAATCACAACGTTTCAAATCGCGATTCGATTTTGATTAATCATGTAGCCCTTCTGCAAGGGTTTTAAAAGCATCGAGGCCTATGAAACTGTGCCATTTTATAACATAGACAAATTAATAATGATTAATTTTATTGAATTATTTTTAATTACTATTTAATCTTATTTAATCTACTATTTAAAATAAGCTGAAACAACACAATTCTTGAGGGTTTTTTAGGATAACTTAATTGTTTTGTGTTCAATCCACTTAAATTTGTTAAATTATTTAGTTAACGTAATCGAATTGTGTTGGGACAACATGGAGGTATTGTGTGGATCCGTTTTTTTTATTATTATTATTTTACAGTGCAGCAGGGATTGGTTGATATTTGGTCTTATTTATTTATTTATTTAAATATTTTTTATAGCTTTTTTGTTTTTATTTTATTTATTGATTTTATTGATTTGATGTATTTTATTCATTCATTGATTATTTTGTTATTTATTTATTTATTCATTAATATATTTTTATTTATTTATTTATTTAAATTATTTTTTTGTTGTATTTGTTTATTTTATTTTTTTTATTGATTTCAATGATTTGATTTTTATTCATGTATTCATTGATTTTTATTTGTTTATTTATTTATTTATTTATGGATTTTATGTATAAATTTATTTTTATTTATTTACTTTTTGTATTTTTTATTTAGTTTATTTTTATTTATTTATTGATCTTTATTTATTTAATTATTATAAATCAAGTTTGAAATGTTGACACCATTATTAGTTCACATTTAATTGTATTTTTGCATATCATTTTATTGGAAAATTTATCTGCTTGTATTATTGCTATTATCATTATGAAATATTCAGAAATAAGTACATTTTGCTTGCAGTTTTCGCACTTTGCTGCTGTACCATGGCTGCAGTAGGCACATGAATGTTTACGCGGCACTGTTAGGGTCCTTAATTCTGGTCTAGTTAGTGTCTTTAATTAGGTTAATTAGTCAAGTTAATGCAATTAGGCAAGTCATCATATAACATAACATATGACATGGTTTGTTTTGTAGACAGTCGAAAAAAAGAAATATTTAAGGGGGCTAATAATATTGACCTTAAATGGTTTAAAAAAAATTGGAAACTGCTTTTATTCTAGCTGAAATAAAACAAATAAGACTTTCTCTAGAAGAAAAAATATTGTCAGACATACTGTGAAAATTTCATAGCTCTGTTTAACATCATTTGGGAAATAATTGAAAAAGAATCATTGTGACTTCAACTGTATATATAGGACAAACTCATATCAGCCAATTATAAAGAAAAATGCAGGTGTATTTGTCACTATGCTAGCTTCACTAAAAAAAAAAAAAGTGCAAGGTGTGCCATCTGAAACACAGGACGGGCTTTAAAAATGAATCTCATCCAAAGCGATGGTGTGCGTCTCGTCCTTCCAGCAGGCTGTTTTAAGGCTATCGATCTCCGCGTGGTGTTTGCAGCTCCGCTGTGCCTCTCGGCCTATTTGAATTCCATTCAGATATCCAATAGCCACTTGGCTGTACATATTTCATAAGCCTGAGACGCTTTAGCCACCACATACTTCAGTTTTTATTAGTCTCTAAGAGCAAGAAACCAAATGTTAAGCAATCAAACAGAAGGGCTGTGGAGAGGCTTTATAGAAATACATATTTATGAATGACGGACTGAGATGACAGAGAACCAGATTCTTCATACAGTCGATCAGGGTTATTATTATTATTATTATTATTATAAGCTGGAAGAATGCATGGTGAGGAAACTGCAAAACTGGTTGTAAATTTCACAAATGTTTATATTGATTTTAGCATCATAAGAGGTATAA
The DNA here is from genome assembly GCF_903798145.1 of Danio aesculapii. Taxonomy (NCBI): domain Eukaryota; kingdom Metazoa; phylum Chordata; class Actinopteri; order Cypriniformes; family Danionidae; genus Danio; species Danio aesculapii. Next base: position 56,354,631 of record NC_079443.1, on the reverse strand, counting down.
AACTGAAATAGCAGTTTTTATAAACCATACTCCAGGAATTCTTGCTTTATTTAAGCCTAAAACATTATTTTTACAGCATAGTTTTGGAAATCTCATAGTTTTTTCTTCTCTTTTTTAATAGACATATAATTCCATTATATATTTCCATTTATACTTAGATTTTTTTTTTCAATCACTTGCATTTTGGAAAATTACTTTAGGACTAATGTCTTAAGCATTTTTTTTCAATGTACTGTACACAAATAAAGTGATAATTATTAATTAATGCATATCATAGTTGATTTTGTTGAGACAAATTGTTATTATTTATTTTAATAAAATATCTTACAATTTAATAACACATTTTATATTATTATTAATTTTTATATAGATGTAAAATCTTGATATTCTAAGCAAATTTTGCAGACCTTAAAACCAGTACAGCAAACCTAGAATTTATATTTAATTTTAAAGTGTAGGCACACAATTATTACTGTGTCTGTGTGTGTTATCTTTAACAAAGATTACTAGATTATTTCAATTTAGATTATTATTTAGATTTAATTAAATATTACTACTGTTTTACAAAAATATATATATAAAACCAAACTTAATCCTGCTATTTCTCTGTTTGCACTGTACAAAAATAAATACGTAAAATTTACTGTAAAAACCCAGCAAACAAAAAATCTACAAAAGGCATACAAAGTGAAGGGAATTCTGCAGGGGCGTAGCAACCGGGGGGGACGGGGGAGACACGTCCCCCTCACTTTTTGGAAACAGGTTATTCTGTCCCCTGACTGGCCCACACGTTTTATTTGACCTAGCGGCCGCAAGTGTTCTCTGATTTGTTACTTGATTTGAGTGAACGATCACTCAGCCAATCACAGAGCGAATCTCTTGAGCGTCTGCCACGAGCTTTATTCATTCACTTTGCAGTCAAAGACAGGGATGACGCGGAAGGGAGCAACAGCTACAGCTGGGTAAATCACTAACGTTACAGAATCCTACTTTTGTTCCGTTTCGAAGTGAGAACCGTAAAGTCCCTGGTGCTGGTGTCTTGTCTGGCGCTGAGCCAGAGAAAGACAGCGGGGTTAAGTTGGTTTTGTTTTCGGTATTCCTGACACATTCAGTGACGGACGGCATTAACTAAAAAAACCTCTAACCCTAAAAAGATCTAAACTGTATTCCCTACAGAAAAGACAAAGCAGGTTATGTTTCACAGCTGTCTTTCTTTTTTCGCTCTATTACGAGCACTGCTTGAGCAGTAGCAATATGCGTTCAGCCAGAGAGAGCTCGCGCTGAGCTAAGCTCTCAGTAAGGGACCGTCGTAAAAGTGCTTATTTTTTTCGTTTTTTTTTCCGAAAACAAAACCAACTTAACTCTGCTGAGAAAGACGTGTTATATTATCACAATTATGCAGCCTTTTTACGGCCTATTGCTTAATTTATGATTTAGACATGTAAATACACACAACTACTAGTATAACAAGAACTTTAGCGTTTGTAAAACACACAAGGAAGTCTAACAATCCATTAAAATATAATATGCGGATGTGTTTTAATCATATCAGATACACATACTGAATGTAACTATAAAATTGAATCTACTCCTCTCTAAGTTCACCAACCACTTACTTGCATGTATTTGGGGAGTAATTGGTGAATTTACGTGTTGAATCCTGCGTGTTCTGCTTTTATGAATGACGCATCGCCGCAAGTACTCATGGCGATGTCCATCTCACGTTATATGTGTAGTATCAACTTGCAATTTTGCAATTGCATTGTAGTATTTAAAAATATTTTCACACAGAGTAATGCTTAATTTAAATGTGTGTGGTTCTGTTTATTTATTGTTATTATTAATATTTTGTAATTATTTTAGAAATTTGGTTAAAAGATTAATTAATCTAAATAGAAAATTTCACCCTTTGAGAGTTAACAAAGAACTAGCAATGAATGGCTTTATTGTGATTAATTAATATAAAAAATGAATCGCCAACTATTCCAGCATATGTTTTACACAGCAGATGCCCTTCCAGCTGCAACCCTTTACTGGGAAACACCCATACACTCTTACATTCACACACACACACACACTCATACACTACGGCCAATTTAGTTTATTCAGTTCACCTAAAGCGCATGCGGTTGGACTGTGGGGGAAACTAGAGCACCCGGAGGAAACCCATGGCAACACGGAGAGAACATGCAAACTCCACACCAACGAATCAGATTTTCTTGCTGTGAAAGTGCTAACCACTGAGTCACCGTGTCACCCCCATCGATTAAATTATCATAACACATTTAAGTGGATTGAACATAAAACATTTAAGTTGTCCCCCCAATGAATCTCAAGAATTGCGTTGTTTCAGCTCATTTTAAATAAGTAGATTAATTGAGCTGCAATAAAACTGAGTGTACAATATGGCATTGATGAAGAAGAATGTGATATTTTAATTACGTCAGAATCAATCGCCCTCCTGTGAATTTTTTTCCCCAAATGATGTTGAACGGAGCAAGGAATTTTTCACGGTATTTGCTGTAATTTTTTTTCTTCTGGAGAAAGTCTTATTTGATTTCAGCTAGAATAAAAGCAGTTTTTATTTTTTTTTTTAACTATTTTAAGGTCAATATTATTAGCCCCCTTAAGAAATATTTGTTTTAGATTGTCTAAAGAACAAACCACTGTTATATGATGACTTGCCTAATTACCCTAACCAGCCTAATTAACCTAGTTAAGCCTTTAAATGTTACTTTAAGCTGAGTACTACCTTGAAAAATATCTAGTCTAATATTATTTACTGTCATCATGGCAAAGATAAAATAAATCAGTTATTAGAAATGAGTTATTAAAACTATTATGGTTAGAAATGTGTTGAACAAATGTCCTGTGAGTAAAAAGGCAGTATTTAGTGAGTGTAACGCAGTGTTCAGGTGGAGTCTATCCGCTTCACCTGCTCTGCCAAATGTGGTTGTTTGTCCCGGGACAGAAAGAGAGGGTTTGTGTTTCAGACGAGGGTGTTGAGGATCTGATGAGGTTGAGTTTCAGTGCTGTGTGTGAGACGATCTGAGCTCTGAAACTCACACTGCTGCTACTGAACTCCAGCTGCTGCTTTCACACACTCTCCAATACAGATGCACATAGCTGGACTGAAGAGATGCAGCCAATGTTTTTAACAAGACATTGGTCATAGTAATGTGTGGTGTTGTCTTGAGGATTTGTGTATTCCAGGGCTACACAATATATCGTTTCAGCATCAATGCCACAATGCGCGAGTATAGCAATAGTCACATCGCAGTGATCTGCAATGTAGTCAGGATTATAGTTGACCAGACATTACAGTTAACACCATAGTGGAGTATATTTTAACCTTCGAGTCAAAGTTTAATTTTTGCAAGTGTTTTTAAGGCCTGGTTGCAAGAATTTTGAGCAAACTTAAACATTTGGGCACGATAAATTAAACCTTTGTAGCTTAATTTATACTCAATTAAAACAATATAGTGTTGTTGTTGTTGTCGTTGTTGTTGTTGTTGTTGTTGTTGTTGTTGTTGTTGTTATTATTATTATTAATATTATTGTTATTATTATTATTATTATTATTATTATTATTATTATTATTATTATTATTATTATTATTATTATTATTATTATTATTATTGAGTAATTACTTAATTTCTGCTTCTGAATACTGTTTGACTCCATAGAAAGTCATAAACCTTTATTTACACCTTTAGTCTGTTGTATTTAACTATGCTTGTCATTTTAAATTCAGATCTCAATGTCTCAATGCAGACCTCAATTTTTACAAGCTATTCAAGTCATCTGGTGAAATTGCATTTATATCGTAATATATATCGCAGTGAATGAAAATATTGCAATGCCAGTTTATTTTCCCCAATATCGTGCAGCCCTAATTCCTGGTACAAACTACTTATTTAAAATGAGTTGAATTAACAAAAGTTGTACGTTTTTTCGTTTTTTTTTTGTGACACCTTGATTGTTTTATGTTCAATCCACATACATTTGTAAAAACAATTAAGTTCACTTCATCGATTTGTGTTGGGACAACATGGAGTGAATACATACAAGGTATATATGTTTTATTTGAATTTATTTTTAACTTTAATAAAAAAAAATTAAACTATCAAGTATAATAATAGTTTTTTATTAACAGAAATATTTAATAGCTGGAAATACGGTTTTTGACTATTTTGTTTGCTTAAAAGGCTATAAAGTTTGCACTTTGTGATTTATATTTATTTGGTTTTTAGTTTCTTTACCAAACGGTGTTTAAGCCAGTTCATTAGTAATTCATGTGAATTGTAACCTTTTATTTGAGTTTTATTTATATATATATATATATATATATATATATATATATATATATATATATATATATATATATATATATATATATATATATATAAAACAGTTGAAGTCAGAATTTTTAGCCCCCCTGTTTTTTTTTTCCCCAATTTCTGTTTCACATTTCTAAACATAATAGTTTTAATAACTCATCTCTAATAACTGATTTATTTTATCTTTGTCATGATGACAGTAAATAATATTTGATTCGATATTTTTCAAGACACTTCTATACAGCTTAAAGTGACATTTAAAGGCTTAACTAGGTTAATTAGGTTAACTAGGCAGGTTAGGGTAATTAGGCAAGTTGTTGTATAACGATGGTTTGTTCTGTAGACTATCGGAGAAAAAAATAGATTAAAGTGGCTAATAATATTGACCTTAAAATGGTTTAAAACAATTAAAAACTGCTTTTATACTAGTTGAAAAAACAAAACAAAAAAGACTTTCTCCAGAAGAAAAAAATATTATAGGAAATACTGTAAAATGTTCTTCCTCTGTTAAACATTTGGGAATATTTAAAAAAGAAAAAACAAAAACAAAGGCTAATAATTATGACTCCAACTGTATATATTGCAAAATGTATCCATAACAGAGTGATTTGAATGTGTTTTAAAGACATTTTAAAAGAGTTTAAGGCATTCAGGTACAAAAAAAGTACATTTGTGACTTTAATAAAGAATAATTTAAGTGAATTATTAAAACAATGAAGAATATTCACCCTATTCTCAGCGTACGAGTGGGTGCACAGCCATTTGAATCATTTTGGCACGAGACTTCCGGTCTCATTCACTTCCATTCATTTTTAGACGTTAAAAATAGCCCGTTTTGCTGCTTGATATTTAAAACTGATATTTTCTTATTATATTATTCTACTTTGTCTGTATTGTCATGCAAATACTTGTTTGTAGAGTAAGTAGTTCAACCGTTTTCTGCCGTTTATTATTCCTAGTCATTTCTCCCATTGGCAGCTGAATCGGAAGTTCTAAAACAATCGCAAAAACGAGCACACTTCCGCATTGAAGAATAAGGTCAATAAGTTGATATTTTACATATCATTATTCAATTTCTGTACCTGGATACTGTTTGACTCTGAAAAACCCCAAAGCATTGGATTTTCTTTGCTTTATTGTAATTATTCTTGCTTGCAATTTTATTGCTTATTTATATGTGGTTCATATCCAATTAATCTAAATGAATGATTTATTTCTAAATAGAGGTAAAGAAGCTATTCTGGTTAAACTGTCTTCATATCTCAATAAATATTGCAGAAAACTAAATATTGCAATGTCAGATTTTTCCAATATCGTGCAGCCCTACTAAATATTCAACAAAGCTCCATGACATTTTTTTCCCTTACACATTTATAATCATTTATTTTTTTGGTGCCGTTTTGTGCATGCAAGTTCATTATGTCAAATTTTAACACATTATTATTATTATTATTATTATTATTATTATTAATATATAGTATTTCTTTATAACATGAACTAATATTAAAATTGACATTCTTTCTCAGCTCTTAAAATCAAACTTTTTTTTTTCACGTATTTGCTTAAGTATGCCTAATTAATGTTTTTTTTTTTATTAACTAATGGCTTTAATGAAAGACTAGTCAATTTAGAAAATCTTTAGTTTGGGACAGCCTTAATATAATTAATTTAAAATAATAATAAATAATAATAATAATAATAATAATAATATACATATACACACGGTTCGTATGGAAAGTATTCAGACTTATTTTTAAATTTTTCACTCTTTGTTATATTGCAGCCATTTGCTAAAAGTTTTTTCCTCATTATTGTACAAACAGCACCCCATATTGACAGAAAAACTCAGAATTGTTGACAGTTTTGCAGATTTATAAATAAAACCTGAAATATCACATGGTCCTAAGTATTCAGACCCTTTGCTCAGTATTTAGTAGAAGTCCCCTTTTGATCTAATACAGCAGTGAGTCTTTTTGAGAACGATGCAACAAGTATTTCACAGCTGAATTTAGGGATCCTCTGCCATTCCTCTTTATAGATCCTCTCCAGTTCTGTCAGGTTAGATGGTAAACATTGGTGGGGCTCTGGCTGGGCCATTCAAGAACAGTCAAATTAAATCAGTCAAATCAAATCTTTGAATGTTTTTTTTTTTCTCATTTATTTTCTACACTTAATAAAAAACGCTTGGATATCATAAGTCAAAGTTTGGGTTCTACTACAGTCAAACCCAACATTGTGGTAATGCATTCAGTTAAAATTAAATGGCACTTTTTAGCCCAATGGTTGTGTGTGTTCCTATTTGTCGCAATGATTGATCCAGTTGTTAAGTATTTCATTTAGTATTGGGAATATAATGAATCGCGATTAAAACTTGTTAATAATCATGATAAGCTCTGAAATTTTTTACTCTATATTGATCTAAGAGTCACACAGCAGAAATGTGCAACAATTGGAATCTAATAGTGTGTTAATACTAGAGACATACTGAATTTTCGTCCACCGAAAATGTATTGGCCAAAAATATGTAATGCCATTTCATGGACCCTCTAATGTTTGTGGCTTCAGTCATTGTTGGGATACTCTTTTAAATCTGGAAGCATTTACAACTTCTATCAAAATATATATCATTATCATTCAGTATGGAAAATAATTATCGAGGATGGATTTCTGCCATATCGCCCATGCAGCCCTAATTTCCATTGTTATAAACTAGAGTGTGTTTTTCCAGCCTGATCTCACGAGAAAACGTAAGCATTTTACGTTTTGTCAGTTTAGTGGCTAATTTGTACGACTGAACTTGTACGACTAGCCACTAAACTGACAAATGTAAAATACTTGCGTTTTCTCGTGAGATCAGGCTGGATTGTATGATTTTAAAAAGGAGGCGTGGCACCTAAACCCACCCCTAAACCCAACCGTCATTGGGGGATGAGCAAATCGTACTAAATTGTACGAATTAGATGGTACGAATTAGCCACTAAATCACAATGCTACGAATTGCCGTGAGATTGTGTTGGTTTTTCATTGATATACTCCACATATGAACTTCTCTAATCTACTCTTTATGTCCTCATCTGTAGTGTTTTCTTCTGGAAGCAGCGAGTGACTGAACAGCAGCAGCAGCAGCAGCAGCAGCACCGCTCTTCATTAATTCCATCAACAGCACATTAACAACAATCCCATTATTACTCCCATCAGCTTTAGCTTTTTGGTTGCGTTCGCAGTGCTCTTTTATTGCGTTGTGTGTAATGAGGGAGAGTGTGAGGTGATCACAGTCTCGTGTCGAACCACTGAACAAGGTAATCTGCTGATTTGTGGCGGCCGGTCCTGCTGACTCCTCATTCACATCAGTGTTTTCACCAAACTGGAATTCCTTCTATATGAAAGTACACTATCATACCGTTTTTGATACCCCGGTGAATCAGTGTTGATGCATTTCTCCACGAGTTAAAACCTCGAGCATGGGTTATTATTTAGTATTTTTTACTACTGATCTCGTCAGTTAAACTTGTCCTGACACAATTGTTTACTGGCTCAGCTGAAAAAGTAATAAATAAAAAGAGCAAAATAACACTAATTCTGACACTAGCTCACTGCTGCTTATATTAGAGCCGAAACACTGAACAGCAGTGGAGTGAGATCTGTTCTTCCTGTCTGGCTTCCTCTTCCTGCTACTTCTGTGTGTGTGGGTGAGAGAGAGAGAGAGAGAGAGAGAGAGAGAGAGAACATTCGTATGGATGGTTTTTTGGGATCTGCCTGTTTGGAGAAAGTGGATCCTGGTCAGCGTTTCTTCATGTTGCGGTGGTCTCAGTCTCTGAGGTGTGCCAGTAATCTCTAGAGAGTCAGGTTTTCACTGCACCGCTCGGCTAAAGGCTGATTTATACTTCTGCGTCAAGCGCACGCGTATGCTACGGCGCAGCCTATGTGTGGACACATAGCCCTCACTGTGGCCCTCGGCGTCGCGCACGCGCACCTCTCAAAAAATGTAACTACACGTCGCAACGACGCATAGCGCAAGCTCTGTGATTGGTCGGCTTGGTAGCGCTGATGAGTGTGGGCGGGGCCGAGAGCCGCGCGAGCCCGACGGAGCGAGTGTTTACAAGTGTGGAGTCCCGTGAAGGAGCTCCGGATGGAAAGTTTTGTTTTGTGTTTATCTCATGGGTAAAGTTGTTGCACGTCTGCCGGTTCCTGCCTCAAAATGAGCGAGTTTAAACCACTTGTACATTAAGGCGCATGCAACGCGCGTAGCTGTGCATTTATACTTCTGAGCGCTGTTTCCCTTCTGAAACGCTTGTTGGCAGTGAGGTGTTTGTTTCTCTGTGTCGAGTTCCTTTGCTGGTGTTTTGTTTTTTCTGAACGCTTCCTTAATGTACAAGTGGCTCAAATTCGCTCATTTTGAGGCAGGAACTGGCGGACGTGCAACAACTTAATCATAAGGTAAACACAAAACAACAGTCTCCATCCGGAGCGCCTTCATGGGACTCCACACTTGTAAACACCCGCTGCATCACGCTCGTGTGGCTCTCAACCTCCGCCCACACTCATCAGCGCTACCAAGCCGACCAATCACAGAGCTTGCGCTACGCATACGCGTTACATTTTTTTGAGAGAAAAGTCTTCATAACAATTTGCACTAACAAATTTCAAGTAAATTTGACATTCTTATATCAGATACAATTAACTTATCGATATCATGTAAAATTGACTTAATGTTTAATCTAACACTCCTAAATTAATGAAGTAAAAGTGAATTGATCATCTTTAATTTTGAGTCTATATTTATTCAAATTAATCAAGTAATGTCAAGTTCATGTTTTAGCTAAAGGAACGCTGCTTTTTAAAAATAATTCAAATAAATCTTATTAGTTACAATATAGTACATCTAGCATAACTTGTTTAATTAAAACACACATTTCCACTGACTTGGAATTCGTTATTTCACTTTAGTTCAAGCAAATTTAACCCAAGAGCAAATTTACTTTTAAAAATCCTTACTGATCTCAGAATTAGCGTTAGCATAGCAAGTGAAGCATCAAACATTAATGTTGGAAAAAAATGCCAAAATCCAAAGCATGAGTGAAAGGTGGTAACCGCAAAACTAAAAGCACTTCCTCCAAACTCTTCTTAATCTTCAAACTAATGATGATTAAACTCTAACAAGTCTTTCTCTTAAATTTAAACGTCTAAGATTGCTTTTATTTTCAAAATATTCTACTCTTAATTCAGTCCCATGCAAAGCATTCTGGGAGCCATTATGACATATCAGTTATTAAAATGCACTTAATATTACTGAGTTTGCAATAATTAGAAAATATTTAAATATCACAAGTAAATGAATATTAATATTTAACTCTTTCCACTCGTTTCATTTAATGCATGAAGTAAATGTGTAAAATAGAAAAAGAAAATTCTAGTCATCCTTGACACTTAATATCACAGTTTAACAATTATGAGAGTAAATTAATTAGATTTTACCACACAGTCATTTCTTTCAGTGTAATTGTTTTATGTTGAATCCACTTAAATTTGTAAAAATGATCAAGTTAGCCTAATCGGTAACACTTTCCAATAAGGCTTTACTAGTTAATGTTAATTAATGCATTTACTAACATGAACAAACAATGAACAATACTTTTATTACAGAATTTATTCATGTTAGTTAACGTTAGATGATGAAAATACAGTCGTTCATTGTTAGTTCATGTTAACTCACGGTGCATATACCTAATGTTCACAAGCATGAATGTGGATGTTAATAATGCATTAGTAAATGTTGAACTATGATTAATAAATGCTGTACATGTATAGTTCATTATTCGTGTTAGTAAATACATTAACTAATGAAACCTTATTGTAAAGTGTGACCACTTAATCGATTTATGTCAGGAAAACATGATTGTGTGGAAGCCATCATCTTTTATAGTGCAGTCTGAAAAAAAATTAAGCTATTTATTTAATGAATTTGGCTCTTGGTGTTGATTTAAAATACTCAAACCAGGTTTTGAATACAATACCAACATGTCCTGTGTCCTTTTTTGTTCCACACAACATCAGTTCATTTTATTTATTTATTTATTTATTTATTTAGGACATCAGTTAATATTTGTAACATCTGTTCAGTTTATTTAGTTATTTATTACATCAGTTAATATTTGGAACATCAGTTCAGTTTATTTAGATAGGACATCAGTTAATATTTGTAAATCCGTTCAGTTTATTTATTTATTTAGTTATTAATTTAGTTAGGGCATCAATTAATATTTGTAAATCCGTTCAGTTTATTTATTTACTTATTAATTTAGTTATTAATTTAGTTATTAATTTAGTTAGGGCATCAACTAATATTTGTAAATCCGTTCAGTTTATTTATTTATTTGTGTATTTATTTATTTATTTGTTTAGTTAATAATTTAATTAGGACATCAATTAATATTTGTAAATCCGTTCAGTTTATTTATTTATTTATTTATTTATTTATTTAGTTATTTATTTAGTTATTAATTTAGCTAGGACATCAATTAATATTTGTAAATCCGTTCAGTTTATTTATTTATTTATTTATTTATTTAGTTATTTATTTAGTTATTAATTTAGCTAGGACATCAATTAATATTTGTAAATCCGTTCAGTTTATTTATTATTTGTGTATTTATTTATTTATTTATTAGTTTAGTTAATAATTTAATTAGGGCATCAATTAATATTTGTAAATCCGTTCAGTTTATTTATTTATTTGTGTATTTATTTATTTATTTGTTTAGTTAATAATTTAATTAGGACATCAATTAATATTTGTAAATCCGTTCAGTTTATTTATTTATTTATTTATTTAGTTATTTAGTTATTTATTTAGTTATTAATTTAGCTAGGACATCAATTAATATTTGTAAATCCGTTCAGTTTATTTATTTATTTGTGTATTTATTTATTTATTTGTTTAGTTAATAATTTAGCTAGGACATCAATTAATATTTGTAAATCCGTTCAGTTTATTTATTTATTTATTTAGTTATTTATTTAGTTATTAATTTAGCTAGGACATCAATTAATATTTGTAAATCCGTTCAGTTTATTTATTTATTTATTTGTTTGTGTATTTATTTATTTATTTATTTATTTATTTATTTATTTATTTAGTTATTTAGTTATTAAGGTATTAATTTAGTTAGGACATCAATTAATATTTGTAAATCTGTTCAGTTTAAACATTCCAACTTTCAACATCTGCATTTCAACTAAATAGTCATTTAAACCATAGTGTTGTTGTTGTTGTTTTATTATTATCATTATTATTATTAATAATAATAATAATAATAATAATAATAATAATAATAATAATAATAAAGATAATAATAATAATAATAATAATAATAATAGTAAAGTAGTTTGATGTTCCTTCATGCTTAACTCAAAAAATGACTTGTTGCTGGAACTAGTTGAAACATCACGATTCTTAAGGTTTGTTTGGGATGATTTTTTTAATGTTATGTTTAATCCACTTAAATTAGTAAATAAAGATCAATTTGTGTTGGGACAACTTGAAGGAATTGCGTGTAACCCGGCATTTTTTTTTTTGTAATTTTTTCCCTTTTCCCTACTATTTCCCATTTTCACGTTTAAACAACACAAAGCCTAGCGCAGTGGCTCTGCCTGTATTTTACTTGAAACTCTCAGCCAGAGTCCCCAGATCAGTCTTTGAGTGAGTTTTGACGTGGGCTGCACTGATCTGATGACAGTATTTGGATGAAATCTTGTCTCTGGGCCACTGCTTTACTTTTTTCTCTCCAGTAAAGTGATGTGCTGGGCTCTTCTGACCTCCAGTGTCGTGTCTTAATGAGCTCGGCTTGGACAGAACAGTGACGCTCCACGTATGCGCAAGACCCGTGAATTATTGCTTTGCATAAGAAAATGCCAAATGTGAAACAGTTGTCTCTTTTCCCGGCGAAGCGCTAGTCAGGCAGAACGCCATCATGGGCTATTAGGCCGCGCATATGCGCCGTCAACAGCGCGCAACTCATCAGCTATAAAATCATCTGTGATTATGTGGAAAGGTTGGAGCATTTAAATTTGCATTTGAATGATGACGCGCGAGTACGTTTTAAGCACGCCGTGATGAATTTCGCCAGAGATGTGTTGTGGATTGTTTCACTTGCTCACTTAACACCCTGCCTGAGGGTTTTTTCTCTCTCCTTTTTGTTTGCCATTGCTGTTTAGTGAACCATTTGAATGTTTTACCCAGTGCTAGTTGATTGTTTAAGCTCTGATTATTTGATGAATGCTACATGTGTGTTATTTTTTCACGTTATTATGTTACTGGTTTTATTCACATTCTGTATTTTTCAATTTATGCATTAAGCAGGAGATTTTACCCAAATTGATTGATTCTTTAAACATTTTTGATCTCAATGAACCAGAATATGAGCTTTAACACCTTGCCTAAAGTTATTTTTCTCTTTTCTGTTTGCCGATGGTGTTTAGTGAACCCTTTGAATGCTAGTTAATTGTTTAGCTGTTATTTTAGAAGAATGCTACATGTGAGTTGGTTTTATTCACCATAAATGGTGTTTCTGTCTCTGTGACTGCAAGGATTGGTTGTTGAAATATTAATATATTCTGTATTTTCCAACTTATGCATCAAGCAGGAGATTTTGGCCAAAATAATTAAAAAAGAAAAGCAAATGCAATTTATTAAAGAGTAAACAGGATTATTAGACTCATATTACAAGGTAAACTCGACTGAAAATCCTGTTTAAACCTGGAAATAAGCATCATAAAAACAGGATTTTAAATATTGTTCAGAATTTACCAAATACAATTAGCAATTCTCAACCCTATTCAATATATATAAGTAATCATCATAAAACAGGATTTTAAATATCGTTTAGGATTTTTAACAAATTCAAGCAATTCTCAATGAGCCCATATATTTTACAATTGTGCGATTCTTACTGAACTAGTTGCTGATTATTAACCAGAAAATGAATCAGTAGTTGTCGATTCCTGGAGAACCTGAATATGATTCTTTTAAACATTTTTGATTCTCAATGAATCAGAATATGAGCTTAACACCTCGCCTGAAGGTTTGCCAATGGTTTAGTGAACCATTTAAATGCTAGTAATTGTTTAGCTCGGATTTTTAGATGAATGCTACATGCATGTTAGTTTTATAAAAGTTAAATAGTGCTTTTCTTTCTGTGACTGAAAGGATTGGTTGTTGAAATATTATTATGTTCTGTATTTTCCAATTTATGCATCAAGCAGAAGATTTTGCCCAAAATGATAACAAAAGAAAAGCAAATGCAATTTATTAAAGAGTAAACAGGATTATTAGACTCGTATTAAAAGGTAAACTAGACTGAAAATCCAGCTTAAACCTGGAAATAAGCATCATACAAATCACAATTTTAAATATTGTTTAGAGTTTTTAGCCACTACAATTAGCCATTCTCAATGAGCCTAATTGTGCGATTCTTACTGAACTAGTTGTTGATTAATAACCAGAATATGAATCAGTAGAAGTTGCAGATTCCTAAAGTACCTGAATATGATTCTATGAATGTTTTTGATTCTCAATGAACCAGAATATGAGCTTAACACCTTGTCTAAAGATTTTTTTTCTCTTTTCTGTTTGCCATTGCTGTTTAGTGAACCATTTAAATGTTAGTTAATTGTTTAGCTCTGATTTTGGTTGTTGAAATATTAATATGTTCTGTATTTTTAAATTTATGCATCAAGCTGGAGATTTTTATCAATAATGATTATAAAAAAAGACAATGTATTAAAGAGCAAGAAATATTCACAGCACCAGCATTATTAAACTCGTAAACTAGAGAAGAGTCTGGAAATCCTGTTTGAACATGGAAAAAAGCAAAGATGTAGGATTTTCCCTGAGCAATTTATTTCAAGATGAGGGATTAAAAAAAAGCAGTGATCCATCAGTTCATATGTCAGCTTATAGACTAACCAGCTGATCGACATGACTTTAAAAAGTGCATCTGTGTTTACATTCAGTAAACAGCGGTGAGTTCAGTGAACTGATGACCTTCATGGCCAATCACAGTCATTTCTGTTGAGCACGTGAACACAATGGAAAATCAGAGCTGTTTAAGAACGTGCTCAACAGCGCTCAAATGTTAGCGGGAAATGGACGCTTTTAAAATTTCAGTATTAAGTATTAATTCCAGTATCGTGACAACACTACTATAGTGTTGACACATACACACTAAGGGTGCTTTCACACATTTTGTTTCGGAACCTGGCACGTTTCTCCCGTTAGCGCGGCTCGTTTGGCAAATGTGAATCCAGTAATTGCGCTCTGATCCACGCCAAAACAATCGGTCCGAGATCGCCTGAATGAGGTGGTCGCAGTTCGATTGAAACAAACTCTGGAGTGGATCGCAATGCAATCCATGCCAGGCTACATAACAGTGTACTTTGGATATGCAATATCCATATATAGGGCTATATGAAGAAGAATTATGAGTAGGGCGGGAGGTCATTCCTACCGATAATGTGCGTTTCATGTCAAATATGAAAGTGAAAGCATGCTGAGCTATTAACGAAGAGCTGTCTATGCGTTAGGAAAATCGACTGAACAGCAGTCTTGTAAAGTAAAGCATATAATGCATACGCCAACTGCTATGTATGAGATAGTCTTACCTCTGATTTATATTCGGTAACGATGTCTGTGGGTGTCAAAATTAAAGCTGCAACTTTTCGCTTATAATGTCTTTTTGCTCATCATCATAAATTAAAATAAGGAGGCATGACATCTGAGCGCGACTCTGCAAAATAAACCCTGAAACTGACCAATGGGATGAGTTTACTCGCACATGACTTGTTTCAGCTCTTTTGGTCTGTTTAGAAACATTGCCGTGTGAAAGTGAACCGCACTAAGGCCCGTTTACACAAATACGTTTTAGTTTTAAAATGGCTTTTAGAATGAAAACGATCCACATCCACACTAGCGTTTCACCCAGCGTTTCTGAACAACTCTACGTCTACACTATACCACTGAAAACACACATCACGTGACGACACGCACACACACTAGCAGGCGCTGCAGCATATCTACCCAGATGCAGCCTGATCTCACGAGAAAACGTAAGAATTTTACATTTTGTCAATTTAGTGGCTAATTCGTATGGATTCGTACGAGTTCATTCGTACGAAATTGGACGATTTTTAAAAAGGAGGCGTGGCACCTAACCCCACCCCTAAACCCAATCGTCATTGGGGGATGAGCAAATCATACTAAATCGTACGAATTAGATCGTACAAATTCATACGAATTAGCCACTAAATCAAAAAGTTACGAATTGCCGTGAGATTGTGTTGCTGGGCTCGTCTGACTGTTCATCAAGGATCTACGGCTGGATCTAATCTCACTATATCTGTTCAACATGATATTTAATTCATCTTGTTGTCTATATCTAGTGTCATATTCCCCGAGTTTGGTCTTTTGAATCCATTACTTGTTCTCAGGTAACGTGTTTTGGCTAATAATTAATGTAACCACGTACATTCTGTTTATTGACTGATTGCTTGCCTTTATTTCCTATATTGTATAAATTTATTGTACGTTATACTTTTATAACGGCCATTATTGATTATTAAAACTGATATTCAGCAAAAGAGACACTATGTTTCGTATTTTCAATGTAAATGAAAGGAGGCAGTTCTGTTATAGGCTCCGTTTCATTATAAATATGTATACAGTAAAGATGACGCTCATCTAAATATGCAGCTACACGACGCCTCAACATTTCTGCTGTCTGTATGTTGCTAATATCAAACTGAAAATAGCAGATCCTTAAATCATGTTTTCATTTTATTGTTAAAATAGTGAAATAACAGCCAGGATAACGTGAATAAGGCTATAAAGTACACTGTTTCCTTTGAAGATTTACCCGACAAGTCCTCTGGAGTTTGTTGTCCAATTTAAATCTTGCAAAGTCTGAACTTGCAAGGAGAGGATGCAGGACTGAACTGTGTGTAGACGACTTAATATTGAGGAAAAAGCCCCCATCAGATAGGTGAATGTCTGCAGCTCCGCCTCCGTTTTCAGATGTCTCAGTTTTCCCCCATCCACACTGACACAGAGCAGCAGCTTTTTAGAATGAACACGGCCTCTCCAGGGTTTTCAAAACACTCCGTTTTCAGCGCTCGAAAACTCCGGCGCTCGAAAACTCCGGATGGCATGACCGTAGCAAATCTTGTGCGTTTTAATAGTGTAAACAGGGGCCTAAGAACAAAGAGCAACAATGTAACCATTTTAATCCCTGTTTCGGAACAAGAGAATTGATCCACAGGTGTGAAAGCACCCTTAATCATTGGTAAATTTGACACCATTGGTGTTTGTGCACTTGCAATTTTGCTGCATATAAGTTACCCATCAACCCCAGCGATTGTTGTATCAAAAACATTGATACAAGCAATTAAAATGTAGACTAACCATTTTATCACTGTGTACTCAAGTCTTTCTCCTCCTTCAGCCAGTAAAGCATGGCTAAGGTGCCAGCGTTTGTTTTTCACCACTTGAAGAGGTGTTATTGTGTGTGTGTGTGTGTGTGTGTGTGTGTGTGTGTGTGTGTGCGTGTGTGTGTGTGTGTGTGTGTGTGTGTGTGTGTGTGTGTGTGTGTGTGTGTGTGTGTGTGTGTGTGTGCGCGCTCTGTGTGTTTACTTATATCGTCTCAAGTCTTGTAATCTTTGGCAAGAAAGCATCTGCGAGGACTATAATTGTCAATGCAGTTTTTCCTCTGGCCTTCTTTTACTTTATTTTAGTTTGTCTTTGACTTCAGTAATCAGAGTGTAAATGCGAACATTAACAGCTCTGTGCTTTAGGATTTTTCTTTTCTTCAGCTTGTTTTACATCTGTGTTTGTTTCTGATCTGTATTCATCCCCAGTGAGAGCATCATAAAAGCATGTTCAAGTGGGATGGAGGTGTGTGTGTGTGCGTGCGTGCGTGCGTGCGTGCGTGCGTGCGTGCGTGCGTGCGTGCGTGCGTGCAATATATGGCAAAACTATTGTTATCATGCATGTTTGTGTGTGTGTCTGTGTGAACTTGTGTTTGTGATTTATCAGGACATGAATGAAATGAAATGAATGAATCCTGATGTTATTCCTGATATTCAGAAGGCTTATAAATCAATACAACAATATTAACCAATAGATTGTCCTCGCGATTCACAAAAAAAAAACAAATGTGCATGTGTGCGCTTGAGTGTGTATGTGTGTCGAAGCGAGTCTATGTATCATAGCTGAACTCAATTGAGTGTGAACATTTAAATCTGGCTCAGAAAGTGCTGCAGAGGGCCTCTTGTGAGTGGCGGGATGCATTATTCAGCGCATGGACTGCTGCGCGGGTTTGAGTCAGGGCCAGCTTACTTCCACATTCACCAGCCGAACACTATCTGACTGCTCTGATCTCAGCACTAAACTCGAGGTGGCTACTGAAACGCCTTGCTAGCCATGACAGGTTCAGCTCCAGCAAGACTCGCTAACACACAGCGCTGATACACTGACAGGAGGATGCTGCAGGGGTTACAGATTTCACTCAGAAACTGCTAGTAAAATTAAAGTAAATGGTTAGGAAATGATTGCTTGTTAAATTGGAGTAAATGGTAAAGTCTAGACAGTCAGTAAGATTACAGCATTGTGAATGATCTATCCACCTATCCAGTTTTATAGTTACTGTAAATGATGTTTTAAAATTTTCACAGTATTTCCTATTATATTTTTTCTTCTGGAGCGTCTGATTTGTTTTATTTCGGCTAGAATAAAAGAAGTTTTTAATTTAAAATCATTTTAAGGTCAATATTATTAGCCCCCTTAAGCAATGTTGTTTTTCGATTGTGTACAGAACAAACCATCGTTATACAATGACTTGCCTAATTACCCTAAATTGTCTAATTAACCTAGTAAAGCCTTTAATTGTCACTTTAAGCTGAATACTAGTTAAAACGTGTTGGAAAAAATAATTTTTATTGAACAGAAATTGGGGAACAAAATATGTTAGTAAAAACAGGCATTGCAATATTTAGTTTTTCTGCAATTCATATTGTGATATACTCACCGGTCACTTTATTAGGTACATCTGTCCAACTGCTTGTTAATGCGAATTTCTAATCAGCCAATCACATGGCAGCAACTCATTGCATTTAGGCATGTAGACATGGTCAAGATGATCTGCTGCAGTTCAAACTGAGCATCAGAATAGGGAAGAAAGGGGATTTAAGTGACTTTGAACGTGGCATGGTTGTTAGTGCCAGACGGGCTGGTCTGAGTATTTCAGAAACTGCTGATCTACTGGTATTTTCATGCACAACCATCTTTAGGGTTTACAGAGAATGGTCTGAAAGAGAAAAAATATCCAGTGAGCGGCAGTTCTGTGGGCGCAAATGCCTTGTTGATGCCAGAGGTCAGAGGAGAATGGCCAGACTGGTTCCAGCGGTAGACAGGCAACAGTAACTCAAATAAGCTCTCGTTACAACCGAGGTCTGCAGAAGAGCATCTCTGAACGCACAACACGTCCAACCTTTAAGTGGATAGGCTACAGCAGCAGAAGACCACACCGGGTGCCACTCCTGTTAGCTAAGAACAGGAAACAGGAAACACACAGGCTCACCAAAATTGGACAATAGAAGATTGGAAAAACGTTGCCTAGTCTGATGAGTCTCCATTTCTATTTGCAAGACTATGCAAATAATTTTAACTCAAAATTAAATGAAAAATACGATTTAAATAAATGAAAAAAATACATGTAAAAATAATAAACATAAAAACTAAATATAAAAATGTATAAATACATAAAAACGAATAAATACACAAATATAAATAAATACATAAACATATAAAAAATAAAACATTACTGTAAAAATATTATAAATACATAATATATAAATACACATAAAATTAATAACATATAATACATATAAAATAAGTATATATAAATAAATAAATACATGCATACAAATAATAACACAATTTCAATTCAAAATTAAATCAAGTGAGCAAAATATTTTATGTAGGGATATCGAGCCCAATCACACAGTTTCAGATTCAATCGGAATCGGATGTTACGGATATATATATATATATATATATATATATATATATATATATATATATATATATATATATATATATATATATATATATATATATATATATATATATATATATATATATAGTTAAAAAAATTTAAGAGATAAGTTATTATTATCATTAAATAAATAAAAAAAAATCTATCAAATAATTATAATAATACTATTATTATGTTTAAAAAAAAAAAAATTAAAAAAAAAAAATATATATATATATATATATATAAAACACATATAGTTATGCGGTGGAACAGAGTCTTTCTTGGAACACATCTGTCTTGACTTCACACAGAAACAGCAATGTATGCTGCATGACATCACTTTGTTGCAAACACGCTATTGGTTGAATGCCGGCAAAGTAGAACACGGAAGCTGCTTGAAGCAGAAAGTGTGAGCATGTCTGCGGTATGGAGGTAATATAAAGTTGATGACGACAACATTGCCTTTGCAAACTGTGAGATATGTAAACTTGGGATTGCCTGCTGAGTATTTTATGTTAAGGGGCTGTTTGTTTTTATATTAGATTTCTTTTATATTCACTTTCTTTTATATTTACGGGGCACTAAAGTGAAGAATTTATCTGTCATTTATTTATTTATTTATTTATTTATTTATTCTTTCGCCAATTAGTGAAGTTTTTTTCCCTCTCCGCTGTCGCCACTGGCTTGCATGGTTTTGGATCTGTAGAGCTGTGCATCGATGGATTTGCTCTAAAGTGTTTGAACTCTCAGTAGTGATTATTAAACCACACTGAACTGAGCTAAACTGAACTGAACTTAAACACTACAAACTGAACTACACTGTTCCTATTTACTGTGACCTTTTATGTGAAGCTGCTTTGACACAATCTACATTGTTAAAGCGCTATACAAATAAAGGT
The DNA here is from genome assembly GCF_903798145.1 of Danio aesculapii. NCBI lineage: Eukaryota > Metazoa > Chordata > Actinopteri > Cypriniformes > Danionidae > Danio > Danio aesculapii. The sequence continues at coordinate 56,334,306 of NC_079443.1, read as the reverse complement.
GAATTGAACTTGATTGTTCAAGCTGCCTCACAGAAGTGCTCGGTTTGTTAACAGAGTTGTTGAGCTTTAAAATAAGGTGAATTAAATAAAAAATAAGCAACATCCTGGATCTGTTTCTTTGCTCTTCTTATTCTCTTTTTATGTATCATAGAAGTATCGGATCGGGTTTCGGTATCGGTAGATACTCAATCAAATCACTCGAGGGCAAACAACCTGATCGGCTCATGCACATTTTTTGCCAAACAAACCAGAGAGATGTTCACTACTGCCATACGTATTCTTTCATTCACTTTCAGATTAATTTCATCAAGGATAGGCCATGAAAAGACTTTATTCGGGACAAATGAGAGAACTGTTTGACTCCAGCCGTGTGATGTGAATCTCTCTTCATTATTTCCAGAGAGTAGGAGTCTGCATTAGTCTTCAGCTGTTCTGAGAGCTGCGTTACAGTTTGACAACCAGTAGAAGCAGCTCTTCTGAAGCATTACTGAGCACATCCACATTATGCAGATGAGAAGAGCAATACACCACTCATCCACACTCAACAACACACTGAATTTAGCAAATCAAACACTCTTTCACTTATACCGTTACATATGTGTTCAATGACAAATTAGATAAAGTGGAGCACGGCATGTTTTTACTGCAACAATTAGTCGGATGCATTTCAAACTATAATGATTTATTCATAGTAAATCATTGATTCATTCATTTTCTTTTCGGCTATCAGGGGTAGCCACAGCGGAATGAACCGCCAACTTATCCAGCATATGTTTTACGCAGTGGATGCCCTTCCATCCGCAACCCAACACATATAACCCAACACACATACACTACGGCCAATTTAGCTTATTCAGTTCACCTATAGCGCTATGTTTTTGGACTGTGAGGAAACTGGAGCACCCGGAGGAAACCCACATGCGGACACTGTGAGAACATGCAAACCAAGCAAGCCAGTGGCGAGGAACAAACTTCATCAATTGACGAAAGTGAAGGAAAAAACTTGAGAGAAACCAGGCTCAGTTGGGCACGACCATTTCTCCTCTGGCCAAACTTCTGGTGCAGAACTGCAGTACTATGGATGTCTGTGGGGGTTACAGGTTGTTCAGCATTCTTCAAAATATCTTCTTTAGTGTTAAAAAAAAAACTCAAACAGGTTCGGAACAAGTAAAGGGGGAATAAATGATAACAGAATCTTCAGTTTTGGGTGAACTATCCCTTTAATTCCACAAGTAACTATGTGTAATAATGAAAACGGCTCTGTATTTGGAGTCGAGCTGCTACTTTAAGACCTTCGTGAGTATTAAATGAGTTTATTGATTTAGATTTTGACATTTTTATTCTTTCCCGTTAATCAGGCAAGGCTGAAGTGGACTGTTTTAACCATTTATGAAGGATAAATCAACATCAACAACAAATACTTAATACTTAACACATGTTCTAATTTCATATATAAATCATATAAATAAATAAATAATCAGGCTATTTATTAAGAAATGAAATTTAATATTTATTAGGAAATTTAAAAATTCCAGTTATAATAAAAAAATAATAATAATTATTATTATTATGATTATTATTATTAAAAGTAGGATATTGTTCATTTTTTATTTATATATTTTTTAGTCAACTTTTAAAATTTGACACATGTAAACCACTGCAGAAATGTTTTAACCAACAGGGCCATGTCATATACAGTACAGATACTTAATAAATAACCTACTATAAATTAAAAGAATTAACATAAGCTGTGTTTTTTGTTTTCACAAGCTTTGGAGACGTAACGTAAATTCCGCTTTTAAATAATAGGTCACCAATATCTTCTTTAGTGCTCAACAGAAAGAAAAAAGGTTCGGAACAAGTAAAGGGTGAATAAATGATGACAGAACAGTTAACAAGACAGTTAACAACACACTTTACATGCCTAACAACACACTTTACATGCCAATTTGCACATAACAGCTGCACATATAACGTTGTATATAGTAATAAACACGTACATACACTTGTCATCTGTATATTTGCATTCACTACTTCTATTTTTTTTTATTATATATTTATTATCTGTTTTTTGTCCTGTCTCTGTAATCCTGTTGCACTGTAGAAGCTCTGTCACGAAAACAAATTCCTGGTATGTGTGAACATACCTGGCAATAAAGCTCTTTCTGATTCTGATTCTGAGAATCTTCAGTTTTGGGTGAACTATCCCTTTAATTCCACAAGTAACTATGTGTAATAATGAAAACGGCTCTGTATTTGGAGTCGAGCTGCTACTTTAAGACCTTCGTGAGCATTAAATGAGTTTATTGATTTAGATTTTGACATTTTTATTCTTTCCCGTTAATCAGGCAAGGCTGAAGTGGACTGTTTTAACCATTTATGAACGATTCATCAACATCTTCACGCTAATTACCTGTGGACTTCTGAAATAAATGAAAGAATTCCTAATTAGTCAGTCATTATGTTATTATCTGAGGTTTTTAATTGAGACGCGGCTTTTATTGAAATACTTTTTAATTGAATATCGAAATAATTCCAACACTCCAAAAAGTCCAAGTATTAAGGTTTCTTTTTGTCCGTCATTGCCCCTTTTGCTGTCCTTGGGCTGATGCAGTTTTTTAGTTTTGTTTGATTAACTAGCTAAATTAATTAAGTTTAGAGGAGGTTTGTTGTAAGTTTCTAAACTCATCCAGCACTTCTACACACTTCATAATACTGAAACTATGAATGTAGTTTTTTGTAATTAAAAAAAAAAGACTCTTTGTGGTTTGCAAGGGCACAGCGCTTTTCATTCATCAAACCTTTTTTTCTGGATTCCTGGCTATTTCATCTCCAATTTTACACTTTGGAATGAATTGTGGGTATATATGTCCTTTTGTTTTACTTTTATTCATTTGTTGCAATTGTTTAATTATTGTCAAGGCCAGGCATTGAGTTCATAATGATAAAGTAATTCTAATAGATATCAGTGCCTGAGTGTTCAGAATGATCTCTTGTAAGCTATTTTAACTCTCGATCAGGGGTATTGTTATGATTACACTAGAGTTAATACATTTAGAGTTAATAACACTCTTAAGAGAGTTACTTCTACAACACCGCAAATGAATATTTACACTGTTATGTTGCGTTCTAGCAGCAAGTAAACTCATTCGCTTCTTGTGAATAACACTAAACGTTACCTCAGCGACCTCAAGTTGGGAATGCCCACAACGGTTTCAATTACTATCCAGGGTTTTCTTGGTTTCCTGTTGTGTGTTTCCCAAACAATGATGTAACTCGCGGCTGAACTATCATATGTGCATTGTTTGGGAAAAAAACGATGGAGTGATGAGTGTTGCTCAAAACCCGTAGTTTCTCTGTCGCAGATCCATCATTTGAACCACGTTAGTTATAACGTAAAACGCCCATAACTTTAAATGTTTTAAACGGGGTGGTAACAACTTTTTAGAGAAGAACCCCATCATTTCTTTGTGCAAATTTTATTGTTTTACACGCACATGCATTTAAAAAATATATTTGTTTTGGTAAAAACATGCACTTGTTTTCCATATTAATTGACATAAATGTAAATGGCACATATAGGGCCTGTGTTTCCTTTACAAATATTATTGATAACATTACATATTCTATTCTAAAACATAATATCACTTACAAAAGCTGACACATGTTCTAATGTCATATATAAATCAAATAAATAAACAAAAAAATAGGCTATTTATTAAGAAATGAAATGTAATATTTATTAGGAAATGAAAAAAATCCTACTTTCAATAACCATAAATAAATAATAATAAATAATAATAATAATAAATAATAATAATAATAAATAAATAATAATAATAAATAATAAAAATAATAAACAATAATAACAAATAATAATAATAATAATAATTAATAATAATAACAATAAATAATAATAATAATAATAACAATAAATAATAATAACAATAAATAATAATAAATAAATAATAATAATAAATAATAAAAATAATAAACAATATTAACAAATAATAATAATAATAATAAAAACAATGAATAATAATAATAACAATAATAACAATAAATAATAATAATAAATAAACAATAATAATAATAACAATAAATAATAATAATAACAATAAATAATAATAATAATAAATAATAATAATAATAACAATAAATAATAATAATTATTATTATTATTATTATAAGTAGGATATTGTTTATTTATATATTTTTTTAAGTCTACCTTTACAATTTGACACATGTAAACCACTGCAGAAATGTTCTAACCAGCACAAACAGTACAAATACTTATAAATACAAATAAATAGCCCACTATAAATTAAAAGCATTAACGTATGCTGTGTTTTTTGTTTTCACAAGCTTTGGAGACGTAACGTAAATTCCGCTTTTAAATAATAGGTCACCTATAGATTTCGTCTTGAGCCACGGCTGTGTTCAAAATAACATCAGTGTTTTCAAAGTGCACTGCGAAGGGAGCGCAACTGTAAACATGAAGATCGCTAAAACTGAACTGTAAAAATACTTTGAAAGCAAATTACACCTAAGAGAGATGACCTTAATGCTTTTTTTACCTTTAGTGAAGTTTTTTTTCCCTCTCCGCTGTCGCCACTGGCTTGCATGTTTCGGGATCAGTAGAGCTGCGCATCGTTGGATTTGCTCTTCAGTATTTGAACTTAAAACACTATAAACTGAACTACACTGTTCCTACTTACTGTGACCTTTTATGTGAAGCTGCTTTGACACAATCTACATTGTATAAGCGCTATACAAATAAAGGTGAATTGAATTGAATTGAATTTTTTATTTTTATTTAAATAATTCCAATTTTAAACGTTAGAATGTTCTAAATGAGTAGGGCATAGGGGGGATAAGTGGGAATAGAATACAGCCAGGAAGTATGTTTCTAACTACAGCTCCAGAGGTGTAGTCGCAAGCATGCGATGCAGTTTGGGAATGTTTGTTGGAACGATAGATTTGGGAAACGCCAAATCAACAAACTATGTTGTTTGTATATCTATCTATCTGTCTGTCTGTCTGTCTGTCTGTCTGTCTGTCTGTCTGTCTTAAATATAATTTTCTTAATTTTTTGGAGCTGTATAGCTTATTTTTAATGCAAAAGTGTTAATTTTCTTCAGCATTTGGTCAGTATTTTATATTTATTTTTTGTTGTACATAATTTTGAGGGGGTTAGTATATATCTATAACTAAAAACATCAGATTTGTGCATTTTCAGCATTTTAATAATATAAAAAAATTAACAAAGTTTTGCTTAATTATAATCTATGCATGCTTTCTAATTTTTTTCTCTCTCTGCAAATGCTGACCAGGGTAATTTTTAAATAACTAGAACTAGTAAAACCTTTAAATAATTTATTGTGTAGATAAAATAAATGTTAACTGAAATAAAATATTTATTTATTTTGCAAAGGAAACAAAAATGAAAACAGCACATATATATTATATAGAAAAATGACAGAAACAAACAGCATTAAAATAAAAAACTATCACTAAGAAGCTAAGAATGCATTAAAGATATAAACTTTCAGAGTAGCAAACCTGAAATACTACTTCCCTTCTCCACTAATCTTTGAATAATTTACAGCTTCGAATAAAATCATTTCTGCAACGTCGATGATACTAAAATAACCCTGCTTGCAGATCCAGCGGTTATCATTTGTTTTCATAATAATAATATTGAAGCGGCACATAAAAGACGATATATTTATAAACCTCAGCGATCAATGGCGTTTCAGATGTAAAAATAATCTCTCCAGGGGGTTTTTATCCACGTCTTCGTTTAACGACCTTTAAAAAGCGATTTTTGGGATGACGTCTTGTGATGGACCAGCCTTCAGCGAACTGCAAATTATTATTGCAGCAGTATAAGATAATAGCCGGCCATTACTCCAGCTGCCGTCACGTCTCTGGATATTGTCTGCTCTTGAAATATGATGCATCCACTGTACTTACAAGCCACTTAATATCAGAAAGCGTAGCGCGCGTGATGATTTATCTGCGGGCCCATGTAATGTGCATTGCGTTTGGATTATGGGCTAAATAATTAGCTCACTGTAGTTCCTCTGATGGATGAGAGCGTTCTCCTGGCCTTAATGTCAACGCGAGCTGGAAACGGACAAATCATGCACTTCCACTGAGCAGAAATCACAGCTTTTTTTTCTTTTTAAGCTTTGTGAGTTTTCACAGTTTAGTTCTTGTGTAGACGTGCAGACACATTTGAGTGTCTCATGCTTCATATTACATTACCTTGTTTCTTTCAGATGGAGCTCTTTTTCAGCTTCTGCAAATCTTGTATTAATTCATTTAAACTGACTAGTCTAGACAGATTTTCCAGATTATAAAAGTGGCTTTAGATGTTGTAATGGTATTTATTTTATGTTATTTATTTGATGTATTTTTCTTTCATAGTACAATATATCATTCTAGCATTGATATCGCAATGTGTGCATCTGCAATAGTCCAGCCGATTGGAGTGTTATCACTCGATTGAATGGCCGCTATCAGGTTATTTGCTGATCGATGTGGGCGAATCTAGATATGGGCCAATAGTATGGAGTGAACCTAGGGCCGTATATAAGTATTGAGCACAAGGTTTCTGCAGGGTCTTAAAAAGTTTTAAAATCTCATTTTCTTTTCAGCTTAGTCCCTTTATAAATCTGGGGTCGCCACAGCGGAATGAACCGCCAACTTATCCAGCATATGTTTTACGCAGTGGATGCCTTTCCAGCTGCAACCCACTACTGGGAAACATCCATACACACTCATTCACACACATACACTACGGACAATTTTAACTTACCCAATTCACCTATAGCGCATGTGTTTGGACTTGAGGGGGAAATTGGAGCACCCGGAGGAAACCCACTCAAACACGGGGAGAGCATGCAAACTCCACACACAAACGCCAACTCTCCCAGCCGAGGCTCGAACCAGCGAACTTCTTGCTGTGAGTCGATCATGCTACCCACTGCACCTTAAAATTTATTATATTATTCATTCATTTTCTTTTTGCTGTTTTACACAATGGATGCCCTTCCAGCTGCAACCCATGATTGGGAATTTATATTATATTATATTATATTATATTATATTATATTATATTATATTATTTAATATTATATTATTTTATATTATATTATATTATATTATATTATTTAATATTATATTATAAACATTCTGGGCCGTTATAACTCAACATTGGGTCAAATATGGACAAACCCAACCATTGGATTAAAAAGTGCAATTTAAATAAAATTTTAATTTAAAAATACCCAAATGTTGAGTTTGTCTATATTTGACCCAAAGTTGAGTTGCAACCACCCAGGATTTACTTTACCCTGTATATTTAGACAGGTTTTATTTTTTGTTTTTTTGCTATTGCCTTTTTTACTCTAAAAATGCTGTGCTGTCATAAACCAATGTTGGGTTATTTATTTATTTATTTAAATAAATAAAAAATATTTTAATAAATATAAAAATTGCATGAAAATAAATTACACCTTTTTAATCCAACAGTAAGGTTTGTCCATATCTGAACTAAAGTTATATTTGTATATGTACAACAACCCAGCATTTTTAGAGTGTAATAAATACATAATTTGTAATGCGATTAAAAAATACATTGCATTGTTTAAATATTGCCATAATAAGCAGTAGTAAAATACATCAATACATCATAACTTTCGATGTGATGGATTCCCCTTTATCTATTTGAATTACCATTAATCCCTATCTGCAGTTAAAGTCAGAATTATTAGACCTCCTGTAGATTTATTTCTCCAATTTCCTAATATTTGACTAGATATTTTTCGAGATGCTAGCATTCAGCTTAAAGTGACATTTCAAGGCTTGACTAGATTAATAGATTAAGTAGGCAAGTTAGGGTAATTAGACAATATATATATATATATATATATATATATATATATATATATATATATATATATATATATATATATATATATATATATGACAATTATATATATATAATGACAATTATATGTCATTATATAACAGTGGTTTGTTCTGTAGACAATCTGAAAAAAATATCTCTTAAGGGGGGCTAATAATATTGACCTTAAATATATATATATATATATATATATATATATATATATATATATATATATATATATATATATATATATATATATATTATTATATATTTACTATATATTATAAGAAATACTGTGAAGAATTCCTGAATCTGTATTCCTGAAATATTTGAGAAATATTACTGTTTACCTATCATATGAAAATTAGAAACCTCCGGCATCATCATGATATGTAGCAGGATTGATTGAAAGAGTTTTGGAGACCTGCGCTGAATCTGCGTTTCCACACTCCACTGTATCAGTGTAACAGGCAGCCGCTCAGACAGCCGTAATCGCTGTTTACCAGATTGAAATGATTACAGCTCTGTCACAGTCCGTCTCCTTACAATACAAGCCTGAATATTACGCTGATTTACAAACACTGGCCTTGTCTCTGGAAAGTGACTGCTTGACTGACAGGCCAACTACATTACAGAGAAGCACCGATCCACCGGACAAAAATCACAATCATACATACATTCATCACACAAACACTTCATACATTTTTTTTGTTCATTTTAAAAATTATTATTGAATCCCAAATAACAGATATTCTGCATTAACACGTATGACAAACACTGACCTTCATTCTGTTATATATTTAGTTGTAGAATTACAGAATTTTTTGACATCTTATATGTTGAATAAAAAGATTGTACGAATAAGACGTGCGAGATTAGGCCCTTCATTTTAGTTTTAGCTTTAATCTGTTTGAAATGGGAAATGTAGGATATTTGACAATTTCACGATATTTGGACACTATTTGTGGTCTGTATGAGAAATGTGGTGGTGTTTGTCTGTCCAGGTTGGGGTGTTGCTTGGTGTTCTTTGTTTGTACAGGACAGGTGGTGTAGTTTGGTGGTATTTGTCTGTATGAGACAGGCAGTGTTGTTTGTAGCTGGTGTACGAGTCAGGAGGTGTTGTTTGTATGGGACAGGCAGTGTTGTTTGTCTGTATGGGAGAGGTGATGTTGTTTGTTTCTACGGGACATTTGGTGTTGTTTGTTGGGACAGGCAGTGTTGTTCGTCTCTACGGGACATTCAGTGTTGTTTGTATGGGACAGGCAGTGTTGTTTGTCTCTACGGGACATTCTGTGTTGTTTGTTGGGACAGGCAGTGTGGATTGGTGGTGTTTGACTGTATGGGACAGGCGGTGTAGATTGGTGGTGTTTGTCTGTATGGGACAGGCGGTGTACATTGGTGGTGTTTGTCTGTATGGGACAGGTGGTGTTTGTCTGTATGGGACAGGCGGTGTAGATTGGTGGTGTTTGTCTGTATGGGACAGGCGGTGTAGATTGGTGGTGTTTGTCTGTATGGGACAGGCGGTGTAGATTGGTGGTGTTTGTCTGTATGGGACAGGAAGTGTAGATTTGTAGTGTTTGTCTGTATGGGACAGGCGGTGTAGATTGGTGGTGTTTGTTTGTATGGGACAGGAAGTGTAGATTGGTGGTGTTTGTCTGTATGGGACAGGCGGTGTACATTGGTGGTGTTTGTCTGTATGGAACAGGCAATGTAGATTGGTGGTGTTTGTCTGTATGGGACAGGCGATGTAGATTGGTGGTGTTTGTCTGTATGGGACAGGCGGTGTAGATTGGTGGTGTTTGTCTGTATGGGACAGGCGGTGTAGATTGGTGGTGTTTGTCTGTATGGGACAGGCGGTGTAGATTGGTGGTGTTTGTCTGTATGGGACAGGCGGTGTAGATTGGTGGTGTTTGTCTGTATGGGACAGGCGGTGTAGATTGGTGGTGTTTGTCTGTATGGGACAGGCGGTGTAGATTGGTGGTGTTTGTCTGTATGGGACAGGCGGTGTTTGTCTGTATGGAACAGGCGATGTAGATTGGTGGTGTTTGTCTGTATGGGACAGGTGGTGTTTGTCTGTATGGAACAGGCGATGTAGATTGGTGGTGTTTGTCTGTATGGGACAGGCAGTGTGGATTGGTGGTGTTTGTCTGTATGGGACAGGCAGTGTGGATTGGTGGTGTTTGTCTGTATGGGACAGGCGGTGTAGATTGGTGGTGTTTGTCTGTATGGGACAGGCGGTGTAGATTGGTGGTGTTTGTCTGTATGGGACAGGCGGTGTAGATTGGTGTTGTTTGTCTGTATGGGATAGGCAGTGTAGATTGGTGGTGTTTGTCTGTATGGGACAGGCGATGTAGATTGGGGTGTTTGTCTGTATGGGACAGGCAGTGTGGATTGGTGGTGTTTGTCTGTATGGGACAGGCAGTGTGGACTGGTGGTGTTTGTCTGTATGGGACAGGCAGTGTGGACTGGTGGTGTTTGTCTGTATGGGACAGGCAGTGTGGACTGGTGGTGTTTGTCTGTATGGGACAGGCGGTGTAGATTGGTGGTGTTTGTCTGTATGGGACAGGTGGTGTTTGTCTGTATGGAACAGGCGGTGTAGATTGGTGTTGTTTGTCTGTATGGGACAGGCGGTGTAGATTGGTGGTGTTTGTCTGTATGGGATAGGCAGTGTAGATTGGTGGTGTTTGTCTGTATGGGACAGGCAGTGTGGACTGGTGGTGTTTGTCTGTATGGGACAGGCAGTGTAGATTGGTGGTGTTTGTCTGTATGGGACAGGCGGTGTAGATTGGTGGTGTTTGTCTGTATGGGACAGGTGGTGTTTGTCTGTATGGAACAGGCGGTGTAGATTGGTGTTGTTTATCTGTACGGGACAGGCGATGTAGATTGGTGGTGTTTGTCTGTATGGAACAGGTGATGTAGATTGGGGGTGTTTGTCTGTATGGGACAGGCAGTGTGGATTGGTGGTGTTTGTCTGTATGGGACAGGCAGTGTGGATTGGTGGTGTTTGTCTGTATGGGACAGGCAGTGTAGATTGGTGGTGTTTGTCTGTATGGGACAGGCAGTGTAGATTGGTGGTGTTTGTCTGTATGGGACAGGCGGTGTAGATTGGTGGTGTTTGTCTGTATGGGACAGGCGGTGTAGATTGGTGGTGTTTGTCTGTATGGGACAGGCGGTGTTTGTCTATATGGAACAGGCGATGTAGATTGGTGGTGTTTGTCTGTATGGGACAGGTGGTGTTTGTCTGTATGGAACAGGCGATGTAGATTGGTGGTGTTTGTCTGTATGGGACAGGCAGTGTGGATTGGTGGTGTTTGTCTGTATGGGACAGGCGGTGTAGATTGGTGGTGTTTGTCTGTATGGGACAGGCGGTGTAGATTGGTGTTGTTTGTCTGTATGGGATAGGCAGTGTAGATTGGTGGTGTTTGTCTGTATGGGACAGGCGGTGTAGATTGGTGGTGTTTGTCTGTATGGGACAGGCGATGTAGATTGGGGTGTTTGTCTGTATGGGACAGGCAGTGTGGATTGGTGGTGTTTGTCTGTATGGGACAGGCAGTGTGGACTGGTGGTGTTTGTCTGTATGGGACAGGCAGTGTGGACTGGTGGTGTTTGTCTGTATGGGACAGGCGGTGTAGATTGGTGGTGTTTGTCTGTATGGGACAGGTGGTGTTTGTCTGTATGGAACAGGTGGTGTAGATTGGTGTTGTTTGTCTGTATGGGACAGGCGGTGTAGATTGGTGGTGTTTGTCTGTATGGGATAGGCAGTGTAGATTGGTGGTGTTTGTCTGTATGGGACAGGCAGTGTGGACTGGTGGTGTTTGTCTGTATGGGACAGGCAGTGTAGATTGGTGGTGTTTGTCTGTATGGGACAGGCAGTGTAGATTGGTGGTGTTTGTCTGTATGGGACAGGCGGTGTAGATTGGTGGTGTTTGTCTGTATGGGACAGGTGGTGTTTGTCTGTATGGAACAGGCGGTGTAGATTGGTGTTGTTTGTCTGTACGGGACAGGCGATGTAGATTGGTGGTGTTTGTCTGTATGGAACAGGCAGTGTGGATTGGTGGTGTTTGTCTGTATGGGACAGGCAGTGTGGATTGGTGGTGTTTGTCTGTATGGGACAGGCAGTGTGGATTGGTGGTGTTTGTCTGTATGGGACAGGCGGTGTAGATTGGTGGTGTTTGTCTGTATGGGACAGGCGGTGTAGATTGGTGGTGTTTGTCTGTATGGGACAGGCGGTGTAGATTGGTGGTGTTTGTCTGTATGGGACAGGCGGTGTAGATTGGTGGTGTTTGTCTGTATGGGACAGGCAGTGTAGATTGGTGGTGTTTGTCTGTACAGGACAGGCGGTGTAGATTGTGGTGTTTGTCTGTATGGGACAGGCGGTGTTGTTTGGCAGTTTGCACTGAAAGCCTCTGAGATCATCAGGCTACAGACGGAAAGTGAAGCTGCTTGATGCTAACAGTGACATTGATACAATAGCAGATGGTACATTAGACAGAAATTATCACATTATCCGCCTCCAGTTTCTTCAGTGCCGAGGCGCATATGCAGGACTCGCAAACATATTGACGGATTGACCATTTCAGGTTGTTGCTGTGTTAGATTGGTCAAATGCTCCAACTGTTCTCGTGTGTGAGTCTCTTTTTGAGAAGGTGTCGCAGAGGCAGACTTGTGTTAGGCTGATACATATCTACATTTTTAGGTTATGACATGCTGTCATGTTTGTTCATTTGGTGGATTAGGACCCAGGTATTTTTAGATCTAAATAATCATTTGGCATTTAGAACGTATTTTGTCTATGTGAAAATTTTAATGTGTGATATATTGTATTGTTATCATTCAATACATATTAGAATATTAACTAATAATTATGACAACTTTGCAAGGTGCTTCCTAAACAAGCATAAAATAATTTTATTACAATATTTGTATGATAATGTTTAAAATAATTACTGTATAAAGTGCATTCACAAAGTATTCATAGCGCTACACTTTTTCCACACTTTTTATGTTACAGCCTTATTCCAAAATGGATTAAATTCATTTATTTCCTTAAAATTCTACACGCAATACCCCATAATGACAATGTAAAAAGATTATTTTAAATTGTTGCAAATTTATTAAAAATAAAAAAACTGGAAAATCACATGTACAGAAGTATTCACAGTCTTTGCCATGAAGCTCTAAATTGAGCTCAGGTACATTCTGTTTCCACTGATCATTCCACTGATATACACCTGTATATATAAGGTCCCAGGGTTGACAGTGCATGTCAAAGCACAAACCAAGCATGAAGACAAAGGAATTGTCTGTAGACCTCAGAGACAGTCTTGAGGCACAAGGTTGGGGAAGTATACAGAAACATTTCTGTGCTCTGAGCACAGTTCCAGTGAGCACAGTGGCCTCCATCATCTATAAGTGGAAGATGTTTGGAATCACTAAGACTCTTCCTAGAGCTGGCCGGCCATCTAAGCTGAGTGATTGGGGGAGAAGGGCCTTAGTCAGGTAGGTGATCAATAACCCGATGGTCACGCTGTCTGAGCTCCAGCGCTCTTCTGTGGAGAGAGGAAAACCTCACAGAAGGACAACCATCTGTGCAGCAATCCACCAATCAGGCCTGTATGGTAGAGTTGCCAGACAGAAGCCACTCCCCACCTGGAATTTGCCAAAAGGCATCTGAAGGACTCCCAGACTATAAGAAACAAAATTCTCTGGTCTGATGAGACTCAAATTGAACTTTTTGCAGTAAAGCATGGTGGTGGCAGCATCATGCTGTGGGGATGTTTTTCAGCAGCAGAAACTGGAAGACTAGTCAGGATAGAGGGAAAGATGAATGCAGCAATGTACAGAGACATCCTGAATGAAAACCTGCTTCAGAGTGCTCTTGACCTCAGACTGGGGCGACGGTTCATCTTCCAGCAGGACAATGACCCATAGCACACCGCCAAAATATCAATGGAGTGGCTTCACAACACGTCGGTGAATGTCCTTGAGAGGCCCAGCCAGAGCCCAGAGCTAAATCCTATTGAACATCTCTGGAGAGATCTGAAAATGGCTGTATACCGTCACTGCCCATCCAACCTGATAGAGCTTGAGAGGTACTGCGAAGACGAAAATTCCCTAAGACAGGTGTACCAAAGCTTGTGGTATCATATTCAAAAAGACTTGAGGCTGTAATTGCTGCCAAAGGTGCATCAACAAAGTATTGAGCAAAGACTGTGAACTTAGTGCTTTTCTAGACATTGGGGGAATCTCCTCATCCACCACCAGCGTGCAGCATCCACCTGGATGACACGACGGCACCCATATTGCTCTGAACCGCACACCACACACTAGCTGATTGGAGTGATGAAGTCAATTATGATATCGAGATGGTTAGGAGGCCATGATGGACAAAGGCCAGTGAGCAAATTTGGCCGGGATGCCGGGGTTAAACCCCTACTCTTTTTCGAAGGACATCCTTGTATTTTTAATGACCACAGAAAGTCAGGACCTCGTTTTAATGTTTCATCGGAAAGACGGGCATTATGTACATATGATTTTTCAGGTTTCTTTTATTTTTAATAAATTTGCAACAATTTCAAAAACTCTTTTATTCACATTGTCATTATGGGGGTATTGTGTGTAGAATGTTGAGGAAATAAATGAATTTAATCCATTTTGGAATAAAGCTGTAACATAAAAATGTGGAAAAAGTCAAGCGTTATGAATACTTTCCAGATGCATGTGTGTGTGTATGTATATATATATATATATATATATATATATATATATATATATATATATATATATATATATATATATATATATATATATATATATATATATATATATATATATATTTGTATTTGTAACGATGAAACTTACGGCCTTAGTTAGCTAACAATGCTTTTCAGAAACGCACCCCAGAATAGTACAGTTCGGATGACTTGTTTTTTCTCATAATTGTATTTATGATAGCTATATATATTATTAGTTACTTCCTTTAAAGATTTGACATTTCAAATTAAGCATATTTTGAAATTCTCTCTGATTTTGGCTGTTGATTTGAATGTGCTTTTCCTCAGTGCAGCACTGGTGGTCACTCTGTCGGTGTTCTCAGAAAGCGTTCGTGTCGTCCAGTAAAAGGTCTGTAGCTCTTTCAGCTGTAGGAGTTTCGAGTCAGATACACAAATCTGCGGAGATCTGCAGAAGAGAGGTCAGTCTGAAAATTTAAACAGACATGCTGGAAAAAGCCTGAAGGCCTGAGTGTCAGTGGGAATGAAAATTCAGCTGCTCTGCTGAAAGAAAAAAAGAGAGAGAGAGAAGAAGAGTTTCTGTGCTTTAGTTTTTCAGGCTCAGTGTGACTCTGTCCTCTATAAAACAGCCTGATTGAGCTGAAACGCTTTCAGCATTAACACACACTTTTAACTGTGAGCCAAGAGCTGCATTGTGCACAATTCAGTATGACTGTTTTATCCAATACAGGGTTATTACAGTTACATAAAGCTAAATTCATACAACTGAAGTCATGTTTTTTATAAACATAATAATAATAGTAATAATAATTAACATCTTATACTTGAGCTACTTACCAGGGGAATAATTCTCATTTTTATTAATAATAAATAAACCATTAAACATTTCTTAAAAGACAAAAAGTCCATATACACTACCTGACAAAAGGCTTGCCGTCGATCCCAGTTGTAAGAGCAACAAATAATAACTTGACTTCTAGTTGAGCATTTGTAAAAGTGGCAGAAGATATATTTTTCTGCTGAATCATCTGTTGAACTGCATCCCAATCATCACAAATACTGCAGAAGATGTGTTGAACCCGCATGGACCCAAGATTCTCATAGAAATCAGTCAAGTTTGGTGAAGGAAAAATCATGGTTTGGGGTTACATTCAGTATGGGGGCATGCGAGAGATTTGCAGAGTAGATGGCAACATCAACAGCCTGAGATATCAAGACATTTGTGCTGCCCATTACATTACAAACCACAGGAGAGGGCAAATTCTTCAGCAGGATAGCGCTCCTTCTCATACTTCAGCCTCCACATCAAAGTTCCTGAAAGCAAAGAAGGTCAAGGTGCTCCAGGATTGGCCAGCCCAGTCACCAGACATGAACATTATTGAGCATTTCTGGGATAAGATGGAGGCGGAGGCGTTGAAGATGAATCCAAAGAATCTTGATAAACTCTGGGAGTCCTGCAGGAATGCTTTCTTTGCCATTCCAGATGACTTTATTAATCAGTGATTTGAGTCATTGCAGAGATGTATGGATGCAGTCCTCCAAGCTCATGATGGAGTCAGACACAATATTCATTCTGTTTTCACTGCAGCATGACTTTATATTCTATACTGGACATTATTTCTGTTAAGTGACAAGACTTTAGTCTAAGCAAAGTCAGACCTTACTGTCCTTATTAAATCATTAAAAATCAAGGCATGATCATATTTTATTGTGGTAAAATAAGCGTAATCTAGAGGTCTTTGCCTTTCATTAAAGCCACTTATGATCAACTAGAAGTCAAGTTATTTGTTTTTCCTACAACTTGGATAGGCGACAAGACTTTTGTCAGGTAGTGTACACAAAAAATAAAGATAACAAAAATGACAAAAACTGAACCGCATTATTAAAATCTTAGCTAAAATCCATTCATTCATTTCCTTTTCAGCTTCGTCCCTTTATTAATCTGGGGTCGCCACAACGGAATGAACCGCCAACTTATCCAGCATATGTTTTATGCAGCGGATGCCCTTCCAGCTGCAACTCATCACTGGGAAACATCCATACACGCTCATTCACACACATGCACTACAGACAATTTAGCCAACCCAGTTCACCTGGGGCTCGAACCAGCGACTTTCTTGCTCTGAGATGACACTGAGCCACCGTGCCGCACCTGAATATATTTATTTACTTAACTATTTGCTTATTTAAGAGAAAAACTGTAAATATTTATTTGCTTAATTATTTATTTGCTTATTACTTTTCCTGCTTGTTAATAGCTGAAGTCTATTTTCAAAGTGAATACCTTGAGAAAACTTAGGGAGTAAATAAATAAAAACATTTTGACCTTGAAAATAATATCTTTCAACACATGATCTGTATTTAACATCCAAAGAAAATCTCTTTTTTACTTATTGGATGCATCAGAATGTTATAAATGCTGTTCAAATGTTTGTGAAATTGACGGCAACTTCAAATACCTGGAGTCTGAATTTGTACAGTGTTTTTTTTGGAGATTTTCTGGCCGTGTGTTTGTCATTGACCCATTTATATCCCTGTCATGTCTCTGCTCTCGCTCTCACAATTAACCAAATCGCTAAATGATAGACTTCAATCTCTGACATGCGTTTAAGAGTAATTAATTGATTAATTGTGTTTACACGGCTTGATTAAATTAGCGCACCCAGAAGGTAGTGTGACTCTGCAGGTGTGTTTCTTCATTTGATGCTGTTGGTCATTAACTCATTAGCAAAGACTGAATGAGGAAAGAGTCGTATACAAATGATTCTGATTCATGATTCTGGGTTTGTTTCTGTTTTTTTCTGTCCATCCATTCATTTTCTGTTTCATCTGTCTATTGTTGATGTAATATTTGAAAGGGCTGGAGACCAGTTCAGATATCTTGATGCAATTTCCATCTATCGTTGTTGCAGTATTCGTAACAGATGGTTAGTGATTCAGATACTCTGATTCAATAAAAAATGTTTTAATTGATTCTCAATTCTTGAATCTGGATTTAGTAGATTATTCTATATTTTTCTCTCCCTCCATCTATTAGTTTTCTGTTCCATCTATCGTTGTTGTAATATTTGTAACAGATAGATAGCGATTCAGATACTCTGATTCAATTTGATTCTGATTTACTTATTTGATTCTGGATTCTTAATTGGGTGAATCTGGATTTAGTAGATTATTCTGTTGTTGTTTTCTGTCCATCTCTTTGTTTCTTTCATCTGTCTGTCATTCTATCTATAGTTTGTTCATTGTATTCTGTCTTTCTTTTTGTTCTATTGTTTGTTAATTTTATGGTTATCTTTCTATAGTAAAACAGGTTTTGTTGTCTGTCATATAGTTTTTTTCATTCTATTTTTGTTATATCGTTCATTCTTTTATAGCTGTTTCTGTGCTGTCCTTAGTTCCATCCATCCGTAATTTTTCATTCTGTCATTCTATCTGTTCTTTTGTTTCATTCTGTCATTCTATCTCTTCTTTTATTCCATCGTTTTTTTATTGTCTATTGTTTGAACTTTCTGTTATTTTGTTTATTATTCATTATCATTTGATCCATCCATCCATCCATCCATCGCCCCTCTATTATTGTCACTCTATACTTCTATCATTTTATTTTAAAAAATGTGTTCATCGTTCATCTAGCGTCAATCCTTTCATCTATTTTTCTGTCAGTCCATCCATTCTTTCAAACATTTTGTCCATTGTTCATTCATCCTTTCATCCATTTTCTGTCTATCTATTCATTCTTTCATTCATTTATCTGTCCACTGTTCATCCATCCATCCATCCATTTTTCTGTCCATCTATTCATTCTTTCATTCATTTATCCATCCACAGTTCATCCATCCATTCTTTCATCCATTTTCTGTCCAACCATCCATCTTTCTAATTATTGTTCATTCATCCTTTAATCTGTCTGTCCCCCATCCTCTTTCATCCATTTTTGTCCATCCTTTTATCCATTCTTTTCTATCCACCATCCATTTTTCTTTCCATCATTCATTCATCCATCCATTCTGTCATCCATTCATCTATCCATTTTCATCAATTTTTCTGTCCATCAATCATTTCTTTCTTTCTTTCATCTGTCTATCCATCCATTCTTTCATAACTTTTTTTTGTCCATCCATCCATTTTTCAGCATTTTTCCATCTATCCATCCATTCATTCTTTCATCCATTTGTCTGTCCAACCATCCATCCTCTTTCATTCATTTTTCTTTCTGTCATTCATCCATCCATTTTTTTTTCATCCATCCATCCCTTTTTTCTCTCCATCCATCACCTATCTGTTTTTTTATCAATTTTTCTGTCTATCCATCTATTAATCGATTCATCCATCAATCTGTCTATCATTTTCATCCATTTTTCTGTCCATCAATCATTTCTTTCTTTTATCCATCCATCCATACATTCTTTCATCAATTTCTGGTCATCCATCCTTTCATCCATAAATGCTTTCATCTATTTTTTGGTCATCCATTCATCTATTTTTTCATCTATCCATCCATTCCTTGATCCATTCTTTCATCCATTTTTGTGCACCCATTCATCTATCATTTCATCCATGGTTCCATCTATCCATCCATTCATTCTTTCATCCATTTTATTCATCCATCTATTCATACATTGGTCCCCTTTTCTGTTTATCCATCCATCCATCCATCCATCCATTTTATTCATCCATCTATTCATACATTGGTTCCCTTTTCTGTTTATCCATCCATCCATCCATCCATCCATTTTATCCATTCATCCATCCATCCATTTTATTCATCCATCTATTCATACATTGGTCCCCTTTTCTGTTTTTCCATCATCCATCCATCCATCCATTCTTTCATCCATTTTATGTCCATTCATTCATCCATCCATTCTGTCATCCATCCATCTATCCATTTTCATTAATTTTTCTGTCCATCTATCATTTCTTTCTTTCTTTCTTTCATCTGTCCATCCATCCATCCATCCATTCTTTCATAATTCTTTTTTGTCCATCCATCCATTTTTTCAGCATTTTCCATCTATCCACCCATTCATTCTTTCATCCATTTGTCTGTCCATCCATCCATCAGTTCTTTTATCCTTTTTCTGTCTCGCCATCCATCCTCTTTCATCCATTTTTCTTTCTATCATTCATCCATCCATTTTTTGTTCTTCCATCCATCCCTTTTTTCTCTCCATCCATCACCCATACATCTTTTTATAAATGTTTCTGTCTATCCATCTATCAGTCAATCCATCCATCAATCTGTCTATCATTTTTATCAATTTTTCTGTCCATCAATCATTTCTTTCTTTTATCCATCCATCCATACATTCTTTCATCAATTTCTGGTCATCCATCCTTTCATCCATAAACGCTTTCATCTATTTTTTGGTCATCCATTCATCTGTTTTTTTCATCTATCCATCCATTCCTTGATCCATTCTTTCATCCATTTTTGTGCACCCATTCATCTATCATTTCATCCATGGTTCCATCTATCCATCCATTCATTCTTTCATCCATTTTATTCATCCATGTATTCATACATTGGTCCCCTTTTCTGTTTATCCATCCATCCATCCATCCATTTTATCCATCCATCCATCCATCCATTTTATTCATCCATCTATTCATACATTGGTCCCCTTTTCTGTTTTTCCATCCATCCATCCATCCATTCATTCTTTCATCCATTTTATTCATCCATCTATTCATCCATTGGTCCCCTTTTCTGTTTTTCCATCATTCCATCCATTCATTCTTTCATCCATTCTTTCATCCATCTCTAATCCTCCATCAGTGTGGTCCTCCATCAGTGGTGGTCCTCCATCACGGCCAGCACTCGAGCGCTCAGGACAATAGTGCAGTTAGAAGGCCTTGACTAAATTTCTTGAGTAAATTAGGGGCTAAACGACGACCTCTGCTCTCCGGCAGCATTTGAACGAGGATGACATGGATTTTCAAATTACCTTTTAAGTTGATACGTAAGATGAATTGCCGTAATGATTTCTAGAAGAGATTGAATTAGAAGCACATCCCAGACTCGCCATCCCAGAGAGAGGAGAAAATAGAGCGAGCGAGAGATCTGAAACACAAAACGCGAGCTTGTTTTTATTTATAAACGTAATTAATGTGTGTCCACACTATTTGCACGCTTGTCATATGGAGTCCTGTTTGAGGCACATGAAAGCAAGAGGCTCTCATAATTGTGTTTACATCCGCAGATAAAAAAAAAAATCCCTGGGCTGTAATGATCAGTAATTATAAATATTTTCCTGGGTTTTACAGGCCGCGTCCATTGTGAGGCAGTGAAAGCAGGTTGCATGGCTTAATTATGACATTGCACAAGACTAAATGTTGCAGTCTGTGCGCGCCAGGCTAAACACTTCCACTGGCGTAATCACACTCCGAGCTGACTTTAAAGAGCTCATTACTGTTAGCTTTCTAAAGAGCGCTTTATTAAACACAGTTACCTAATAAGCATCTTTGGTGGTGCAAATTGCCCAAAATGGTAATGAGTCTGATTAGGCCACGTTTCAATTATGACAGCTTCCTCCTAGGGCTAACCGCATAGAACACCAGAGCCAGAACCAGCAGACTTTAAATGCTGGGGAATTTTGCTGCAAATGATCGCATGCATGGTTATATTCTAGGAATATCCATCAGCACTTGGTGGAAATGTCAACTGAAATGATTTAAAGGGGTTTTAAACGTTTTGCTGAAGTAAACAAACAGACTGAAGTAAAATAAAACATTTCAAATGTATTGTATACTCAATGAAACAAAAATAATTGGATTTGTTTTGTTTTTTTAAAGGTAAGAGGTTGCAAACTAACCAAACCAAATCGCTAAATGATAGACTTCAGTCTCTGACATGCGTTTAAGAGTAATTAATTGATTAATTGTGTTTACACGGCTTGATTAAATTGGCGCACCCAGAAGGTAGTGTGACTCTGCAGGTGTGTTTCTTCATTTGATGCTGTTGGTCATTAACTCATTAGCAAAGACTGAATGAGGAAAGAGTCGTATACAAATGATTCTGATTCATGATTCTGGGTTTGTTTCTGTTTTTTACTGTCCATCCATTCATTTTCTGTTTCATCTGTCTATTGTTAATGTAATATTTGAAGGGCTGGATATCAGTTCAGATATCTTGATGCAATTTCCATCTATCTTTGTTGCAGTATTCGTAACAGATGGTTAGTGATTCAGATTCTCTGATTCAGTTTGATTCAGTTCAACCTTTTTTATTGATTCTCGATTCTTGAATCTGGATTTAGTAAATTATTCTATATTTTTCTCTCCCTCCGTCTATTAGTTTTCCTGTTCCATCTATCGTTGTTGTAATATTTGTAACAGATGGATAGCGATTCAGATACTCTGAATCAATTTGATTCTGATTTACTTATTTGATTCTCGATTCTTAATTGGGTGAATCTGGATTTAGTAGATTATTCTGTTGTTGTTGTTTTCTGTCCATCTCTTTGTTTCTTTCAATTTTGCTGCAAATGATCGCATGCATGGTTATATTCTAGGAATATCCATCAGCACTTGGTGGAAATGTCAACTGAAATGATTTAAAAGGGGTTTTAAACGTTTCGCTGAAGTAAACAAACAGACTGAAGTCAAATAAAACATTGCAAATGTATTGTATACTCAATGAAAAAAATATTATTGGATTTGTTTTGTTTTTTTTAAGGTAAGTGGTTGCAAACTATTTAAATGGGCTGAATTTAAACAACATATTAAGTTGAACATCACTAAATTTAATTTGTTTGTTTAAATTCAGCCCATATAAATTATTTGCAACCACTTACCTCTAAAGAAGTTTGTAAATCCAATGAATCATTTTTTATTAACCCTTTAAGACCTGCCATAAGGTGAAAACAACAACTTTAGCCAATGCACCATGGGCATTGCTAGGCCTACTTTAGGGGGGCTGTATATTGATATAATACCTGCTTATTTGCAGTTCTTTGATATAGATAACCATGTATCACCTCTATCCCAATGTCATGGAGGAGCAGTCGGGTTTTCTTGGCATTCACCTCATCAGCACAGCTGTTTCCTCCAGCGAAAAATGTAACTCTTAACGAACATTTCGATATTTTTATTTCAAAATGAACTACCAATATTAAACACTTTACAGTTCGTGTGGCATTAACTATACCATACAGTCTTGCACAGAAAGGATTAAACACAGTGACAGAAGCACTTAGAGAATGTACTCCTTTAAACTGAGTCACTGACAGAGACTGACGTCTTATTTAATTATCATTCAGATCTTGAAATATGCGAATTAGCCTGTAAGTTTAAAAATATATATTTATATGTGTGTCATTTAATTAGAAAAATGGCTGTTTTTTTTATTCAATACATGGAAACAAAAAATGCACTTGAATATAGAAAGTTGTTTTTACTACAGTAAACAGGTGGGTTGAGCATATTTGGCTTATTCAGAACTCAAATTGCTATGCCTGTCTATGTAATACAGTGGAATACTAGTATACTAGTATATTATTACTATTAAATTACTACTTATGAATGTCATATTAGGCTTTATATATATATATATATATATATATACTCACTACTGATGACTTTGTTACATTCTTTTGCACCAAAACTGCAAAAATCAGTGCTCAATTTGCTGCACCTACAACAAACACGCAAGATACACCACTAACACCACACACACTCACCTCTTTCTCTCAGCTCTCTGAGTCTGAGGTGTCCAATCTCGTGCTATCAAGCCATGCAACCACCTGTCCGCTAGATCCCATTCCCTCTCATCTCCTACAAGCCATTTCTCCTGCAGTCATACCAACACTGACTCACATAATTAACACATCTCTTGACTCTGGTCTATTCCCTACTTCATTTAAGCAGGCTAGGGTAACCCCTCTGCTAAAGAAACCCAACCTGGATCAAACGCTACTTGAAAACTACCGACCGGTATCCCTGCTTCCATTCATGGCCAAGATTTTGGAGAAAGTAGTGTTCAATCAAGTCCTAGACTTTCTTACTCAAAACAACCTCATGGACAACAAGCAATCTGGCTTTAGGAAAGGCCACTCAACTGAGACTGCTCTGCTCTCGGTCGTGGAGGACCTCAGACTGGCTAAAGCAGACTCTAAATCATCTGTCCTCATCTTGCTGGATTTATCAGCTGCTTTTGACACTGTAAACCACCAGATCCTGCTATCTACGCTTGAGTCACTGGGCGTCACAGGCACTGTTATTCAATGGTTCAGTTCCTACCTCTCGGACAGGTCATTCAGGGTGTCGTGGAGGGGAGAGGTGTCCAACCTACAGCATCTATACACTGGGGCACCTCAGGGCTCTGTGCTTGGACCACTTCTCTTCTCTATCTACACGGCATCTTTAGGAACAGTCATCCAGAAACATGGTTTTTCCTACCACTGCTATGCTGATGACACCCAGCTATACCTCTCTTTCCACCCTGATGATCCCTCGGTTCCAGCTCGCATTTCAGCCTGCCTGTCAGACATTTCACTCTGGATGAAAGATCATCATCTCCAGCTTAACCTCACGAAAACGGAAATGCTTGAAGTTTCTGCCAACCCGACTCTTCACCATAACTTTTCAATCCAGATGGATGGAGCAACCATCACTGCATCCAAAATGGTAAAAAGCCTTGGAGTTACGATTGATGACCAACTGAACTTCTCTGACCACATTTCTAGAACTGCCCGATCTTGCAGATTCGCACTGTACAACATCAGAAAGGTCCGACCCTTCCTATCTGAACATACAGCTCAACTCATTGTTCAAGCTCTTGTCCTCTCCAAAGTGGACTATTGCAACTCTCTGCTAGCCGGGCTACCAGCTAGTTCTATCAAACCTCTTCAGCTGCTTCAGAACGCAGCTGCACGAGTGGTCTTTGATGAACCCAAAAGAGCACATGTCACTCCGCTACTCACCCGTTTGCACTGGCTTCCAGTTGCTGCCCGCATCAAATTCAAAGCTCTGATGTTTGCTTACAAAGTGACCTCTAGCTGTGCTCCTTCGTATCTGCTCTCACTTCTGCAGATATATGTGCCCTCCAGAAACTTGCGTTCTGTGAATGAACGTCGCCTCGTTGTTCCATCCCAAAGAGGGAAGAAATCACTTTCCCGAACTCTCACATTCAATCTGCCCAGTTGGTGGAATGAACTCCCCAACTACATCAGAACAGCCGAGTCACTTGCTGTCTTCAAGAAACGACTAAAAACGCAACTGTTTAGTCTCCACTTTTCCTCCTAATCTGCAATTGCCTCTCTGGCTATACCACTAACTGAGCCCTCTTTCTCTCTCTCTCTCTCTCTCTAAAAAAAAAAAAAAAAAAAAAAAAAAAAAAAAAAAAAAAAAAATTCTACTAATGTTTTGCTTCTTAGACTTTTACACGCCTGAAACTTGTCTATAGCGCTTGTTCACTGCTGCTCTTATAGTTGGGTAAATTGCTTCCTTGTCCTCATTTGTAAGTCGCTTTGGATAAAAGCGTCTGCTAAATGACTAAATGTAAATGTAATATATATATATATATATATATATATATATATATATATATATATATATATATATATATATATATATATACTGTATATACTGTATATAATTTTTTTTAACCTTATAAGGAGCTGAGCCCCCCTAAAATGAAAATCCTAAAATCACCCTTGCAATGCACTACACCTTTTATCATTTGTAATGCCGTTTTCATCTTGTAAGTGTATAAATGTTTATGAAAAAACAGACTTACTTGAGAAGCAAGGAATTATTACACATTATAGTGTTGTCATGATACTGGAGTTTCTAACTTTGATACGATACTTGGCAAATATCGATACTGGATAATATTTTCGATACTGTGAGAGATTTTTCCAAGACGGCTAATTTGTAACTTATTTTAATATTATTTTTTAATAAATATGGTATAAAATTTAGAAATTCCAGTATCGTGACAACACTATAGTATCTAATGATTCCTTTCTTCTGAAGTAAGTTAATTTTTATAGCTAATTATACACTTTTAAAAGATGAAAATGGCATTACAAATGACAAAAGGTGCAATGCATTGGCTGAAGTTGTCATTTCCACTCTATGGCAGGTCTTAAAGGGTTATTAGCATAAACCTAATATAATGTGAAAGTGTTGTCAAAAATATGAATATTTTGATAAGTATTGGTACTGAAATATTTAAAATGATCTTGTCTTTTTAAAAAAATAATAATATTAAAATAAATTATAAACTAACAATCTTAGCGAAATTACTCGCAGTATCGAAAATGGTATCGAATATCAATATTTTTCAAGGTATCGTATCAAAGTAAGAAATTCCAGTATCATGAAAACACTATAATATTATAATAAATGTAATTTATGCTTCTCAAGTAAGTCTTTACTCAAGTAAGTTTTTTTATAGATGAAATACATCTATACATTTTTACAAGATGAAAACCGCATTGCAAATGACAAAAGGTGTAGTGCATTAGCTGAAGTTGTTTTCACTCCATGGCAGGTCTTAAAGGGTTAATAATATAATATAATATAATATAATATAATATAATATAATATTGTCAAAAATATGGATATTTTGATAAGTATCGATACTGGAACATTTAAGACAATGGGATCTTGCTTATTTAAAAAATTAATTAAAATAAATTACAAATTAGCCGTCTTAGCAAAATTTCTCACAGTAGCGAAAATAGTATCGAATATCGATATTTTCCAAGTATCGTATCAAAGTTAGAAATTCCAGTATCGTGACAACACTATAATGCGTAATAATGCCTTGCTTCTTAAGTAAGTCTGTTTTTCATAGACATTTATACACTTACAAGATGAAAACGACATTACAAATGACAAAAGTTGCAGTGCATTGGCTGAAGTTGTTGTTTCTGCTTTATTGCAGGTATTAAAGGGTTAATAGCATAAATATAATAGTGTAAGTATATTTCTTATCAAAAGAAACATGCAATTAATTGTATTTTGGTTTCAGTTTTATTAGAAATTGAAAAACAACATTCTGCGCAGTAACGAAAATGGTATCGAATATCGATATTTTTCAAGGCATCATATCAAAGTTAGAAATACCAGTATCGTGACAACACTATAATGCATAATAATTCATTGTTTATCAAGTAAGTCTGTTTTTGTTTGTTTTTTAAAAAGCAGCATTATAAATGTGCAATACATTGGCTGAAGGTGTCCTTTCCGCTCTATGGAAGGTCTTAAAACAGGGGTGCACAAACTCTGTCCTGGAGGGCAGTTGTCCTGCAGATTTTAGCTTCAACTTGCCTCAATACACCTGCCTGGATGTTTCTAGAAAGCCTAGTTAGAGCTTGATTAGCTGGTTCAGGTGTGTGTGATCGTGGTTGGAAATTTGCAGGACGCATTTGGGGCACCTCTGTCTTAAACCCCTTTAAGACCTGTCATAGAGCAGAAACGACAACTTCAGCCAATGCACTGCACCTTTTGTCATTTGTAATGCTGTTTTAATCTCGTAAAACTGTATAAATATCTATTAAAATGGACTTACTTGAGAAGAGAAGAATCATTACTGATTATAGTGTTGTTATGATACTGGAATTTCTAGGTTTGCTAAGATACCTTGAAAAACATCAAAATTTGAAACCATTTTCGATACTGCGAGGACGTTCGCTTTTAAACTTTTAATCAAACTAAAACTAAAATGCAATCAATTGCATTTCTCCTTTGATAAGCAGTATACTTACACTATTATATTATATGTATGCTATTAACAGCATAAATATAATATAATAGTGTTGTCAAAAAAATTGATATTTTGACAAGTATCAATACTGGAATATTTAAAACGATACGATCTTTATTTAAAATAATAATAAAATAAATTACAAACCAATCACCACAGTATCAAAAATGATACAGAATATCGATATTTTTCAAAGTATCGTATCAAATTTTGAAATTCCAGTATCGTGACAACACTATAATATGTAATATTTTCATTTTTATAGATATTTTTACACTTTTACAAGATAAAAACAGCATTACAAATGCCAAAGGTGCAGTGCATTGGCTGAAGTTGTCGTTTCTACTCTAAGGTAGGTCTTAAAGGGTTAATAGCATAAATATAATATAATAGTGTAAGTAACATGTAATTAATTGTATTTTAATTTTAGGTTTGATTAGAAATTGAATAGCGAAATTCTGCGCAGTATCGAAAATGGTATCGTATATCGATATTTTTCAAGGTATCGTATTAAAGTTAGAAATTCCAGTATCGTGATAACACTATCCTATGTAATAAGTCCTTGCTTCTCAAGTAAATCGTTTTTTATATACATTTATACACTTTTACAAGATGAAAACAGCATTACAAATGACAAAAGGTGCAGTGCATTGGCTGAAGTTGTCGTTTCTGCATCAATATGTGAATAAATGAACAATTGAAATGGTGTCAGACAGAAGTCCGTCGCTCAACATCCTCGTCTGATTTATGTGTTGAGTATTCGAGCAGTCAGAATGACCAAACTGCACATCTCTATTCCACACACACACATATACGCACACACACACACACACCTCATAGCTTCCTTTCAGCAGCACAGTAATGAATTGAGAATGGTGCGAGCGGCTGTCCAATTTACGCTCTGGGAAATTGGACAGACAGAGCGCGAGGCCGCCGCTGTTTGCTTAAAATCGGCCGAGGCTCGCCAGATTAATAGATCCGAAAAAGGTCAGCTTCTCTGTCTCATTGGCCATGATCACAGTGTCTGAAATTACACACTGCAGTGTATCGGCGCTGGGCTCTCCAACTCCTGTGTGTGTGTTGATCACTAGAACTAACAGAGCCATTAGACGAGCGCTGATGATCAGTAATTACTGTCAGCTTTCAGCCTTTAATAGGTGAGGAAGTATGGAGCATCTTTAATCATTCAGATCGCTCACTTGATGGGGAAAAAGTTACAAATGAATCACTTTTTTTGTTGTGTGGTTGTAGAGTTTATACAAAGCATGCAACTGGTGCTGAGTCTCAGGAAGTTGATGCAGTTTGATGCTTTGAGGCAGTCTGTATAATGTAAAGTGTTGTTTAACATTTTACAAAATAATGCACTGTATATTTTAAATGAATGATTAGAAAAAATTATTATTAAAAATGTCACTTTTTCTTTAAATCAACTTGATAAATGAGGAAGTTGTTTTTGAATAGTTATTTATATAATGTTATATATTTATATTTTATTTATTTTCCTTCATACTGTGTTGATTTTAAAGTGATTAGTTGACTTTATTTAAAAAATGAGTAAACCTGTTGTTTTCAAAACGATTAGTCGACTTCACTATAAAAAAGTGAGTAAACCTGTAGATTTTAAAGCGATTAGTCGACTTCACTGTAAAAAGTGAGTGAACCTGTTGCTTTTAAAGCGATTAGTCGACTTGACTATAAAAAAGTGAGTAAACCTGTTGAATTTAAAGCGATTAGTCGACTTTACTCTAAAAAGTGAGTAAACCTGTTGCTTTTAAAATGATTAGTCGACTTCACTGTAAAAAAGTGAGTAACCTGTTGAATTTAAAGCTTGTAGTCGACTTTACTATAAAAAGTGAGTAAACCTGTTGATTTTAAAGTGATTAGTCGACTTTACTATAAAAAGTAAGTAAAGATGTTGCTTTTAAAACGATTAATCGACTTTACTATAAAAAGTGAGTAAACCTGTTGATTTTAAAGCGATTAATCGACTTTACTATAAAAAGTGAGTAAACCTGTTGCTTTTAAAGTGATTAGTCGACTTTACTATAAAAAAGGTGAGTAAACCTGTTGATTTTAAAGCGATTAGTCTACTTTACTATAAAAAGTGAGTAACCTGTTGATTTTAAAGCGATTAGTCGACTTTACTATAAAAAAGGTGAGTAAACCTGTTGATTTTAAAGCGATTAGTCAACATTACTATAAAAAGTGAGTAAACTTGTTGCTTTTAAAATGATTAGTTGACTTCACAGTAAAAAAGTGAGTAAACCTGTTGATTTTAAAGCGATTAGTCGACATTACTATAAAAAGTGAGTAAACTTGTTGCTTTTAAAATGATTAGTTGACTTCACAGTAAAAAAGTGAGTAAACCTGTTAATTTTAAAGCGATTAGTCGACTTTACTATAAAAAGTGAGTAAACTTGTTGCTTTTAAAATGATTAGTCGACTTTACTATAAAAAGTAAGTAAAGATGTTGCTTTTAAAGCGATTAGTCGACTTTACTATAAAAAGTGAGTAAACCTGTTAATTTTAAAATGATTAGTCGACTTTACTATAAAAAGTAAGTAAAGATGTTGCTTTTAAAGCGATTAGTCGACTTTACTATAAAAAGTGAGTAAACCTGTTGATTTAAAGTGATTAAATATATATAAATATATATATGCATACATACATACATATATGTATATATGTGTGTATTTATATATATATACATATATATATTTATTTATGTATTTATGTATTTATTTATTTATTTATTTATTTCCTTATATTTAAATAAATATTAAATATGTTTACTTTTTTTTCTCATTTGGAAAAACCTGTCATTTTCGGTAAAAAAAAAACACTCAACATATTGTTATCTCTCAACATATTCCATCAAGACAAATCATAATTAATTTTGATTTCGCATGTCTAATGATGACTTTGTCTAATAGCATTTCTGCATAAGTTTGATGTTTTCAGCTCTCGTTTGATTTATATTTGTGCAGTTTTCATTGTATCACACAGTTTCTCACTGCTGACCCTCAGAAAAAAAGACCCGTGACCCCAAAATCCCAGCATGGCCACCACATCACATGCGTCTCTTTAAAAAAGACACTCATTTACATCAGAGAGTCGATGCGTCTTTAGAATTGCTGGTCTAATGAAGCGCAGCTCGCGATCAATCCGTCCGGCCGGCTTTTTTTTTGTTAGTCGTCTCAGCCAGCGGAGCGACAATGCTCAGCGTAATCTAAGATTTTCCAGGCGTAAAGTAGCCCAGCAGACAGTAGTGAATTAAACAAAAGGGGGTTTTGTGAGAAGTCAATCAGTGAAATTGAGCTGTGGGTCTCGGTCTGGCTCCAAACATCCCTTTAATAAAAATACAAGTCATTATATGAGCGTTCCTGTCATGGAGAGATCAAGTGTGTTCACTGTTTCTGAACTTACTGAGCTGCTAGAGACAGATGCCTTTCTAGACATTTCTAGAAACATCTCTCACAAGCACACTAGATAGTGTTTTAACTCATTTATTATTTTAATAATATGACTTATTATTTTAATTATTAGTAATATTATAGTATGTCCATAATTTCAGCTGTTAGTTACATCTACATATGTATATATGAGCATTATTTTGCTCATATTTCTGTTATATAAATGACATGTATTATTTTAAGTTGTTGTTGTTGTTGTTCTACTTATTATTTATTATTTATTTATTTAGTATTAATCTCCATAACTTCAGCATCTTCAGCAATAATTGTATATATAATATAAAAATAGTTCATTTATTTGATTATATTATCATCATCATTATTAGTATAAGTATTATTATTATTATTATTAGTAGTAGTAGTAATATTAATAATAATAATAAGAAGAATAGTAATAATAGTAGTATTAATAGTAGTATTAGTACAGTATAGTATATTGTGTCCATAATTTCTGCAGTTACATCTATATATGTAAATTTGAACGTTGTTATTTTGCTCATATATTTTTGTTATAAATGACTAACAATATAAGGACTGTTTTAATTGTATTAATGTAATTGTTATATATTTATTTTTATTAATTTCCATAGCTTCTTCAGCCATAAATGCATGCATGTATGTATGTATGTATGTATATATGTTTGTATGTGTATATATGTATGTATGTATGTATGTACGTATGTATGTATGTGTGTATATATAATGTATAATTCTGTATATATATATGTATATATGTGTGTGTGTGTGTGTGTGTGTGTGTGTGTGTGTGTGTGTGTGTATGTATGTATGTATATATGTATGTATGTATGTTTATGTGTGTGTATGTGTATATATATATATATATATATATATGTGTATATATATGTATGTATATATGTATGTATGTATATATGTATGTATGTATATATGTATGTATGTATATATGTATGTATGTATGTAGGTATGTATGTATGTAGGTATGTATGTATGTAGGTATATATGTATGTATGTAGGTATATATGTATGTATGTAGGTATATATGTATGTATGTATGTTTGTTTATATGTATGTATGTATGTATTTATGTATATATGTATATGTATGTATGTATATGTGTGCGTGTGTATGTATGTATATGTGTGCGTGTGTGTGTTCAAGCACTCAATCAATTTGTGTTGGGACAACATGGAGTTGTGTGAAACCCAGCATTTTTTTTTACAGTGTAATACTTTTATTCTGTAAAGTGTTTCTAATAGGGGACAGTGACAGGAGATGTTGAGCGGTAGTATGAGAGACTCAGTGTTGATGGTAGTGCTAGTCGACATGTTCCCTCAGAAGTCTGCAAGCTCACCATGACAGATTAGAGAGGCCTGAGTGACATTTTTATCCCTCTAGTAGCGATAAGGATGTGCTTTTTGTGTTATTTATGTTTCTGTCAGAGCGCTAACTGAAACCCGAGCTCAGCGCGGAGAGAAATGAAGCTGCTGATTTACTGGTGTATAAACTCGGCTTCGCACATGATTCATTTTCTGCTGTTTCCCTCCTCATGTTGTTCAGTTCGCTTGTGAACTCCATTATTTCCATCAAATCTTCCTCAAATGGTATGATTCTATGCGATACTCCCAATTTATGAAATGCTGAAGTTTTTTTTTTTATGCTTTATAAAAATTCAGCAATACAAGTCATTTTATTTACCCTAAAATAAATACGGCTATTTCATAGCAACCTAAATAATGTGATTAATTACACTTTTACTGTAAATAAACCTGTTTAGGCTTGAAGTTTAGGGTGAATGCCATAGTAATTTTCAACATGTGTTCATTGAAAATGTGGTCATAGTGTACTTATGTCCTTTGTTAGTTTGAAAGCACTATTTGTTGGGTTTAGGTTAGTGTATCTGAAACCTACAACAAAATGAATACCCTAATTAATGTTATTGCAAAAGTGTAGACAGCGCCCTCTAGTGGATTTGTCATCTGAAACGTGCAACAAAACGCACCCGGAGCAATGTATTTTATGTTTTGCTTAAATGTAGACAAAAACATGTACAGTTGAAGTCAGAATTATTACCTCCATGAATTATGAGCCTTCCTGTTTATTTTTTTTTCCCCAATTTCTGTTTAACAGAGAGAATTTTTTCAACACATTTCTAAACATAATAGTTGTAATAACTCATTTCTTATAACTGATTTATTTAATCTTTGTCATGATGACAATAACTAATTACCCTAAATTGCCTAGCTAACCTAATTAACCTAGTTAAGTCTTTAAATGTCACTTTAGGCTGTTTAGAGGTGTCTTAAAAAATAGGTGAAATATATTTACAGTATAACAATGGTTTGTTCTGTAGAAAAAAAAAATAGCTTAAAGGGGCTAATAATTTTGACCTATTTTGATCAAGCGTAGACAGCGCCCTCAAGTGGATTTGTCATCTGAAACGTACAACAAAACATACCCGGAGCAATGTGTTTTACGTTTGGCAAAAATCTAGTCTGAGGCATGTATTTTGATTTGGAATTTGCTTTCAAATTACAGTTTAGATTTAAATTAAATAATATAAACTTATAATTAATATGTACATTACTGTGATGCTTGGGGTTGGGTAGACGTTAATAAAATACAATTTACTGTTTAGTTTAATAAATAATATAAACAATTCTCGTTATAATTACTGTTTTTACATAACTGTCAGTGTTGTGTTTAGGGTAGGGTAGACATTAATACAATGTGATTAATTGATAATTTAATAAAATAATTCTCATTACAATTACCATTTTTATGTTACTGCCAGAGTTGTGTTTAGGGTTGAGGTAGACTTAATTAAATACAACTTACTGTTTAGTTTAATAAATAATATAAACAGTTCTCGTTATAATTACTGTTTTTACATAACTGTCAGTGTTGTGTTTAGGGTAGACATTGATAAAATGCGATTAATTGATAATTATTTAAATAATTCTCGTTAAAATTACCATTTTTATGTTACTGCGAGAGTTGTGTTCAGGGTTGAGGTAGACGTAATTAAATACAATTTACTGTTTATTTTAATAAATAATATAAACAGTTCTCGTTATAATTACTGTTTTTACATAACTGTCAGTGTTGTGTTTAGGGTAGGGTAGACATTGATAAAATGCGATTAATTGATAATTATTTAAATAATTCTCGTTAAAATTACCATTTTTATGTTACTGCGAGAGTTGTGTTCAGGGTTGAGGTAGACGTAATTAAATACAATTAATAAGTAATTAAAAAAATATATAAATAATTTTCATGAACTTCCAGCCATAGCTGTATCCCTTCTAGCAACATCCCTGCAGATTTAGTATGTTTGCCTTACTTAACACACCTGATACAGATCATCAGCTTGTGAAATAAGAAAAAAAAACACACGAAGACATACAGTAAATAAAGACATAAAAAAGACAGAACAGGGGGTCCCAAGGACCAGAATTGGGAACCACTGGTATAACGAATCATGAATTAAGTGAATGGTTCCATCCCTACTGAAGGGTCAAGCGTACATACTGAATAACAATAGAAAAGCAGCGGTTTACATACACATGAGGGGAGACATTGTAAAATAAATCTCTGATGTCTCATTTCAAACATCTTTAATCTGCAGGAGAAAGCTTTTATTTTTAGTAATGGCGACTGGACGTGAATCTGTGCTTTTGTCGGAGTGTAGTGTGTTTCATAAAAGCCATGAAAGCGCGAGGCGAGAGCATTGTTTGAGATCTCTCTCTCTGTGTGTGCAGCGGAGGATTTCAACCTCTTCAAACGTCTTACTTTGTTGTAGAGCAAGTTAAACACCCACATTCCTCACAAAAGACCTGCCTGAGTGAGGAGCCGTATATAAATATATATTCAGTATATTCCAAAGTGGAACATGAAAGAAGAGTAATAAATGTATTAACAAGTGGATGTAGAGGCAGGGAGATGAAGTCCCCAGCTGATCTTCTCTGACTGTGCGGACCAATAAAAAATGAAAAGATTGAGTCCAGTGTTTAGTAGGCTATTAATAGAGATGAATCAATATGGGCAAGTGGATATTTGTATTGCAGCCTGATTAAGTGTGATAAAGTATAAAGTTTAATTCTTAACAACATGTTGCTTTACATCACACACACATACAGCGCTCAGCATAAGTACAATAATTATATTTTCTATAGGATTCATTCGTTCGTTTTCCCTAGGCTTAGTCCCTTTATCAAGGGTCACCACAGCAGAATGAACCACCAACTATTCCGGCATTTGTTTTTTTTTTGTTGTTGTTTTTTACACAGCAGATGCCCTTCCAGCTGCAACCCATTACTGGGAAACACCTATACACACTCATTCACACACATACACTACGGCTAATTTAGTTTACCCAATTCACCTATAGCGCATGTGTTTGGACTGTGGGGGAAACCAGAGCCACGCCAACATGTGGAGAACATGCAAACTCCACACAGAAATGGCAACTGACCCAGCCGGGGCTCGAACCAGCGACCTTCTTGCTTTAAATTGAAATTGCTAACCACTGAGCCACCGTGCCATCGGATGATTTATAATAATATATTTGTGCCTATATATTAGATTCGTCAGTACCAAAGCCAAAACTGGAACTAATCTAACAAGATCACAGCCCAAATACTAGTACACTCAAATTAATGTGTTGGGGAATGTTGGAATATCAAATCGATTCCCT
This sequence comes from Danio aesculapii, assembly GCF_903798145.1. Lineage (NCBI taxonomy): Eukaryota > Metazoa > Chordata > Actinopteri > Cypriniformes > Danionidae > Danio > Danio aesculapii. The sequence continues at coordinate 56,298,797 of NC_079443.1, read as the reverse complement.
GCGTGTTCAATAAAAAAGGTCAGGAGTTTTTCATCAATGTCAAACATATTAGTAATTTATTGGATACAAATGAATAATTCGATTCACAGAATTCTGGTATCCTCAATGCAATGCAAAATTTTTATTCAGGAGATGCTTTTACCTCCTTATTCCAGCGTTTATACGCAGCTGATATTTACAGGTAGAGTTTAGTGGAATTCGTCACTTGTCAATCATTCTCCAGTCCTCCATTGGCCGCACCCATACATACATCCTCTTTTTCTACTAAATCTCTGCACAACGTCATAAGCACAAGACTTCTCAACTGCAGATTCTGTGTTCATTTTCAACCCAGATCTGCTCTGCTCACAGGAAGTTTCGCTGCAGAGCTCAATGTAATTTTAGACAATAAAGCATTTCTATCAGCTTCATCTACTTCTGCAAAAATGCTTTATTAGTATGCAAGGCATATCACATTTAAGAAGTTTGGTTAATATATAACACCTTAAGCAAGACAAATACAATTGTTTAATAAAAAGAGAGAGATAAACCTCACATTGGCATATATATATATATATATATATATATATATATATATATATATATTTATATATTTACATGTGTGTACATACATACATACATACATATATATATATATATGTGTATATATATATATATATATATATATATATATATATATATATTTATTTATTTATTTATTTATTTATTTATTTATTTATATAAGCAGATATTTGTTTTGTAAAATGTTCTCATGTGGTATAATTAAATGTACAGCTGAAGCAAAAGTATTTTTTTTAAATAAACATTGCATGTTTATTAATGAATGTGTGAAAATACATATAAGCTATTTTGCCCATTCTAAATACGGCTTTTATTGTTTTATTTCTATGTTAAGATATAGTTTTATTTAATATCTACACATATTTATTGTGTCTATTTATTACTTGGCTTATTTCTCATATACTGTATAGTAGCAAACACAATTTTTCCGTACTGATTTTGAAGCGAGAGTACATGTAAATACATGAGGATCTGTTTGAAAAAAAGAGTTTTGATTTACACATCAAATGTCATCGGCATTGGTGTAATTGCACCGAAAATATAAATATATTTTACAAATGTGCACGCAGATGCTTTCATAATCGCTCACACTGTCGAGATCTGCTTTTGTTAAGAGGAAGTCAATGTCACGCCGGACTGTGATAATAAAACGTATTTATTGCTAGCAAGTCTTAAACATAGGCGTTACACTGCTGATCGCTTGATAATCGTGTTAGAACTGACATCTGTCTAGATTTGCAGCGCTGGTTTTATCGCTGGGCTTTATTAATAGGTTTTGCTGGCATGTCTGCCATGTTCTTGCCAGCTTTCTTTGTCTTCAGCCTTTCTTAGTCATTAACTCGCAGGCCTGACAGCCTTGCCAGCCAAAGCAGCGATCCCTTTGACTAAAACCTTGTAAATTAACACAATTAGCTCAGCATCATCCTGCTAATTAGCTCTGTGCGTGTGTGTGTGCGTGCATGTGCGCGTGTATCTGGCCAGGCGAGGGAAAACCACATGCCCATCTTCTGCACTGATATACACACAAAATGCACTGATGGGGTTTCAGAGGGTCTTCATTTATACACACAGAAAGAGAGTTTACATCACAGGTTCTGCAGATACATCACATACTGGGTGATATGCTGAATATTTATGTCATGTTTGTGCTTGAACTGCTGGTGATGCAGTATTTGAGAATATTGTAATGATGTTAGCACGCTTTTTGATTTCTCATGAAGTGTCCAAAAGACTGATTAAACTAGTTTTAAAATGTTTGACTCATTAAGGTTTAAACGTAATTTGGCAAAATGCTGAACGTATTGTTCGTAGGGTTTAATTTGTTCATTCAATTGAATCAGAATGCAACTTTCAAAAATTGTATGCAAACATTGTTTTGAATATATACTGTAATAAAAATATTAGTAAAAGTTCACACTTAGATAATGCTCAACTATAATAGAGAACCCTGAGCTCGGAGATAGATGAGCCCAAGGTTCCCGCCTGGTTAATGAGCATTAGGAGGGACACGAGATCAGGTGTTTCTCGAATGTCCCCCTGCTTCTGGCTAATGGGTGATACTGGTTGGTTAGGCATGTATACGCTGGGTGCTTGTGACTGTATTCTGATTCACTTATGTACATGTTTTTGAACTGTGGGAGGAAACCGGAGGACCCGGAGAAAATCCACGCAAACACAGGGAGAACATGCAAATTCCGCGCAGGAAGTGCCAACTGGTTCGAATGGGCCTTGAACCTGTGGCCCTCTTGCTGCGAGGCAACAGTGCTAATCACTGAGCCACTGTGTTGCCCGATCAAAGAGGAGGAGGGATAAGGGAAGGATAGGGGGGGTTGGAAGGGGGGTTCCGAAAACAGAGATAGGGAATGAAGTTTAGCTAGAATATATATAGTAGTTTTGGAGAGCTCCGATAGGCTAGCTAATGATTAGTGATGAGGATCAGCTGAAGTTGATCATATCACGTGTTCCTCTCGAAACTAGTTTATGAAACTTCCCTTTGACGCTCATGGCAAAGACAAAATAAATTAGCGACACTTGACCGTTTTAAAGTCATGTCGATCAGCTGGTCTGTTTATGAGTTGACATTCGAGGAAACCACTGATGACTGATCTCTGCAGCTTTAAAGTGCTCCAGTGTCCCTGTATCTGTGGTTACACTCAGTAAACAGCGGTGAGTTCGGTGAACTGATGACCTTTCAAGGCCAATCACAATCATTTCTGTTGAACAATGCACATGAACAATTCAGCGCTGTTCAAGAACATGCTCAACAGTGCTTAAATGTTAGCAGGAAATGGACGTTTTTAATATTTTAGCACTGATCAGTATAGAATTCCAGTATCGTGACAGCACTAACCCAAATTACTTAACAATCATTGTTTAAAAATGTGTTAATTTTTTAAAATATTTCCAATTTCACTAAAAATGTTGTACTGTATTGGTGTATTGGTTATAAGTTATGTTGGAAAAGGGCAGCATGGTGGCTCAGTGGTTAGTATTGTCACCTCACAACAAAAAGGTCGCTGGTTCGAGTCCCGGCTGGACCAGCTGGCATTTCAATGTGGACTTTGCATGTTCTCTCCATGTTGGCATGGGTTTTCTCCAGTTGCTCCGGTTTTCCCAAAGTTCAAAGACATGCGCTACAGGTAGATTGAATGAAATTGACCATAGTGTATGAGTGCTGGTGTGGGCGTTTCCTAGTATTGGGTTGCGGCTAGAAGGGCATCTGCTGTGTAAAAC
>NC_079443.1:56250503-56290503 GCF_903798145.1 Danio aesculapii | reverse complement strand
GATTTGACAGGAACGCAGACACATCATCTTTGGCGTTTAAGCCCACAAAGCAGTCAATGCCCGCAGATCAGCAGCGGAAGTTTGGCAGCCAGTCTGGCAGGGCACTAACCCCTCCTTCTTATGGATCCTCCAAAGGTTCCCTGTCGTCCATGCGGTCAGGAGAGTCATTTGGGAAGTTTGGTTCTCCAGCTATGAGTGACCATGGTGATGACAGCAGACAGCATCTCCCTCATTCCATCGGCACGGCGACTTCATCCAGCCACCCTGCTGAGGAGCAGTTAAAAAACAGCGATGCTAATTTGGTAGAGATGGTCACCACTGAGATTTTGCAGCAGACACCCCCTGTGGACTGGAGTGATATTGCTGGACTGGAGATGGCGAAAGCCACCATCAAAGATGAGGTCCTGTGGCCTATTCTGAGGCCAGACATGTTTAGTGGCTTGGCTACATTACCTCGCAGCATCCTTCTCTTTGGACCTCAAGGCACGGGTCGGACTCTGCTTGGCCGGTGTATGGCTAGTCAGCTTGGTGCTGCATTTCTCCTGCTTAGTGGCTCTGCACTGGTCACAAAATGGCTGGGAGAGGGTGAGAAGATTGTCCAAGCCTCATTTCTCATTGCTCGTTGCCGGCAGCCTTCTGTGGTTTTCATCAGCGATGTAGATCTGCTGTTGTCATCCCAGTTGAGTGAAGAAAGCCCAGTGAACCGAATCAAGAGTGAACTCCTCCTACAACTTGATGGAGTCCTAAGCTCACCGGAAGAACATGTACTAGTGGTATGTTCCACCAGCAAACCTGAAGAGATTGATGAGTCTCTACGAAGGTACTTTGTAAAGCGATTACTCGTCCCCTTACCGGATGCCACCGCACGACACCAGATAATCAGCCAGCTGCTCTCACAGCACAACTACTGCCTCAGCGACAAAGAGGTTACGCTGCTTGTTCAGCGGACAGACGGCTTCTCTGGGCTGGATGTGGTCCGGCTTTGCCAGGAAGCCATGGTCGGTCCTCTCCATGGCATGCCCGGTGCAGACCTTTCCGGAATGCTACCTGGTCAGATGAGACCAGTATCGTACCAAGACTTTGAGAATGTGTTTTGCAAAATCCAGCCCAGCATATCACAGAAAGAACTTGATACATACACTGAATGGAATAAGATGTTTGGCTGTAGCCAGTAAAGAGCAAGGGGGTAACTAAATCAGTGGGGTGACCTCCCCTACTCTAAGAGGGAATACAATTCAGAATTCTTTGGGTGACACATGCAGTTAAAAAGTGTGGTTATTACAAATGTATATGACCCCAAAAGAAGAACCTGAAGGACGGTCAGATAGAGTTGAATGATGCATGGCTGTACTTAAGTCAAGGTCTGGCCCTTTGCACATAATCCAGACAGAGAAATACTGTTTTCTGGGCTCAGTACTGCAGACGCAGAGCTCCGCTTACCGAGGAACTCTGTAAGTGAGGACAAACTTCTTTGTGTGTAAATATCATTCTGCTGTTTTTGAGATTCTGTTGCTATGAAGTGCCTGAAGTGGTGCTTTATTGATTTGTATTTGTTTGCCTCACCATCTACATTGGTGGCATGTGCTAATATAGAGAGCTTTAACATGATGAAACAAACAGACATGTTCTGCTTTTCGTTCTTTTCCTTGTTTTCGACACTTCTTTCGAAAGAACAACAGTATTCCTCAATCAAGTCTGACCTATGAAAGGGCAGGAGATGGTCCATGTTGTACTTTGAATCTGGATCCTAATTTATGAAATTCATTTGTGTTAGATTTTCTTCGAAATCTCAGGAAAGTGATTGTGATTTGTACAGTACCTCAAAAAAAAAAAAAAAAGATTATGTTATAGCACTACATACTGCTGACAAAACTGAGTTTGGCTTCTAATTTGCTTCTTCTAAAACTCTAGGTTTACCTCGACCAGTAAAAAAAAAAAGAAAAGGAGATGACTATGAATGTAACCAGAACATTTCTGGGAAGTTTGGGAGAAGAATTTGAGGAGTTTCAGTTTTTTTTTATTCGTATTGCTCTTTCTAAATTACATTTAAATTCCAATGTAGATATTGCTTTAATTTCGAAAGCAGAATTGTGTGCCAGTATTGACTACAGCACGTGTTCCTCCCTGCATAGCACAGTTCAGACTCTACAACAAACGCTCGATTAAGACAGGCACTAAGGTGTAGATTAAGGATGGTCAGAAACCATGTCCACATCAGAATATGCAGTAGATGCCAGTATTGGTGGGGTCGAATAGAGTTGGGGTGAACCAAAACATTACAAAGAGGCTACCTTGATTCTTGAAGTGGAAACATTTTCAAATATATTCTGTTTTTTGTTTTTTTTTGGACTCTGTCTTGCTGCTGTATCGTGTTGGTGTAAAGATACCTGAAGGATCATGTGTACCCTGCGTTCTGTTCTACCTCAGTTTAGCACTATTTTCTCTGCAACTAGAACAGAAAGATGAGAGCTTTGTGTCTTTTAACCTCTTTGGGTTTGCTCCGCTCTGAAGCCTCCGTAAAGAACAAGCTGCCTTTTTTTTTTTCTCCAAAAAAATTGAAACAACAAACGTTTGTCTCATGCTACCTGTGCAATTCTTCTGCTAAGAGAGCCCTGATGACTAAACACCCCCTTTGTGTAAAAAGCACACATCATTGATGGGGTCTCTTTAGGACTCTTATTGGGGCCATTTTGCCTAAAGCCAGAAACATAACCCACAAAAGTACACAAGCGCTCCTGACAATGCAAGTTTGAAGATTTTAAGTGTTCTGAGATGCAAAGTACTCAGAGACACTAAGCATCATTATATTTGTAAACTACTATAATGACGACATGACATTAATAGAGTCTTGTTTAGCAAGGCTACATCTCTGTTTATACACAGTTGAAGGAAACTATCACCCCCTTGAGGATTGGAGGCTACTATCACTATGCCTAGTGCTTTGATTATTATTATTATTATTATTATTATTATTATTATTATTATTATTATTATTATGCATTAGTATACTTGCGTACGTTATGTTTCTGGCTCAAGGTAGCACAGGATGCTGGTAACTGTAAGAGGAAACCTTGTGTTTGAATGTACTTTTGGTTCATTTCTTGATATGTTTACTTTCTCAGCTCATTTCAGTCAGCTTTTTTATGTCTAGCACTAGAATTTCTCTCTGTTCCCTTTGTCAGTCATTTTTCTGCCTTGTGTCCCAAATATTGGAGAAGATGCACACTCTGTTTTCACTTTGTTTTTTAGTCCACTGCAGTGTAATTTGACACCATTTTTGAGGTGCTTATTTGCGTTTGGAGTCACCACACCTCCAATACATCTACGTGTGCGTGTGTGTGTGTGTGTGTGTGTGTGTGTATATATATGACATATCCTTAAAGAAATATCTGTTTGCTTTATTTGACAGACATCCAGATAGTCTTTTCAGTAGCTGTGTGACACCACTTACTTCACAATGTTCGTAAAGTGATATGTACACCCAAAGGACTAAGATTTCTAGCCTTTGTTTGCCGTCTAAACTAAAGACCTACTTTTCTTTCTTCTTCAGTGGTATTTTCATTCAGCCTTCTTTGTGTTGTTTTGATAAAGTTACTATTGTGCAATTTGTCAAATGCACTTTTATGTTTAAAGCCTATCACGCTTAATTGTCCTCCCTCAAAACCAAAGCAGACTAAACAAAAACTGATCCATAATTCTAAATATCTGCGTTCATCCACATGTTTACTTATTTAGGGGCATTTGTTTGGTACATTACATTAAATCGGAAGTGTTTTATTTTGAGAATGATCATATTCTGGATTTTGAAGCCAAAAAGCACTGATAAACCCTCATTGATCCTGAAGAGAGAAATTGTTGGTGGTGTTTTTTTTTGGGGCTGGTGCTTTTTATAATGCCCTTCAACAAAAATTACATTTGATTTTTGAAAGCTCTTATAATTGGTTAAAGGAATGTTCTTGACAGCTTTTGTAGCAGAGTCAGCTAGGACGAATTATTTTGACTTTGACTAATTCTCACCTTATTCATGTATTTATATAAATAAATATTTTTAAAAATTAAACACAAACCACAGTCACAGATTTCTGACCTTCCAAAAAATGTTCAATTAAATTAAATTTGCACTTCATTGGGAATGCTTTAAACTGACACACATCAAAATCATGGAGATGTTTCTGAAAGGTTAAATGGTCAATAATAGTTGAAATTGCATAGAAAATGAATAGGACGACAGATTTATCATAGCTTAAAAAAAACGTTACAGTAAATTAAAATAGAAAAAATGGTTAATTACATTGATACATTTACTGTTTATGAGATTAGTTATCCGCTTTTTAAGTCCTGATGTATGGAGTACTGTTTCTATGTCAAACCACTACTCATTTCAATTTAGGAAAATATTCATTCAGGAACACTTTTTAGTCATATCACACATTAAAGTTAATTTTATATAAAATCATAATGTACACAAAATCATCAGCGCTGGATTAAGAACATATCGGGGCCTGGGGCTTTAACAAACCCAAGGGCCTTATTTATTTTATCGCCTAACAAAAGTTTTTTTTTTGCTATTATTATTATTATTATTATTATTATTATTATTATTATTATTATTATTATTATTATTATTATTATTTTTATTTTTATTTATTTTTTTTTATTATTATTATTATTATTATCATCATTAATAATTAATATTATTTTCTAATTATGCACTATTTGATTTATACTTTATTATTATAAATGTTTTCTATTTTCCTAAAGTAGGCATCAATCCTTAATTTGTAAATTGCGACGTCCCGGAAGTGAGTGTTTACAAGTGTCCCCTGAAGGAGCTCCAGATGGAAACTTTTGTTTTGTGTTTACCTTATGATTAAAGTTGTTGCACGTCCGATGTTTAGCAGAGCAAGGAAATTTTCACAGTATGTCTGATAATATTTTTTTTCTTCTGAAGAAAGTCTTGTTTGTTCTATTTCTGCTAGAATCAAAGCTGTTTTAACTTTTAAAAACCGTTTTAAGGCAAAGATTATTAGCCCCTTTAAGCTGTATAGAAGTGTCTTGAAAAATATGTAGTCAAATATTATTTACTGTCATCATGGCAAAGATAAAAGAAATCAGTTATTAGAGATGAGTTATTAAAACTATTGTTTAGAAATGTGTTGAAAAAAAATCTTCTCTCTGTTAAACAGAAATTGATAATAAACGGGGCTAATAATTCTGACTTCATCTTTATACAGTATATTGTGATCGTGATTATCGAAAGTAATGCATCGCTTTTAGAGCGTTTATTATTACTTTTTGATGAGCCTCTCCATACAGTTTGAAAGAACGCTTGGACCTGGAAGACACTTCGCGTGACGTCACACTTAACAAGCAAATTAACAACAAGAACAATTACAAGAGTCAAATTTTATTTAACAAGAAAGAGTCAAATTTTATTTGTATTTATGCAATTGCTATATTGTGTATTTAAGTAGCATTGTTTTTAAAAAGACAGAAAATTTTGTATCAGTAAAAAAGTATCAGTACTGCATAAATAGCTAAATTTATTACCATAATATTACCTAAAATACAATATATCATTTAACTTTACAGAGTTCAAACTTGCTGTCCCAGGAGAGAACTCTGAGCTCGGAAATAATTGGTCGATGAGCATGTTAAGCCTGATTTATACTTTCGCCTGGCTCCGCATCGTGGACTTCTGCTTACTGCATTATTATATTTATTATAAAGTTTATTAAAATAGTAATGACAATAGCATGCGTTGCTCTACAAATATATTTTTATTATGGCAAAAATAAAAGCAAAAAAGTACAATTATTAAAAAATACAGATGTTTTTTTTTTTAGATTTAGCCTTCTCTACAGTTCACACATTACTCTCTGACTAATTTCTGTCCTCTAATTATATGCTAAAAAGGCAATAATAGTCCAACAGTCCTGACCATTATCAATAATAAAGCCTAGAAAAACATGCCGATAGGTTCAAATATTCCTTTCATTATTTATCAAAGAAATTATTTGTGACTTAATTATAGTTTTTTTAACTATTAAATTGTTTTAAATTCAAAATTGTAATGTATGCATCAGTGTAAAACCTGTGACTGGTGGAAAAACATATTCTGTAATTATGTACCTGGGTCTCCACTTTTGCCATGACCTCTTTTGGCTTAAACAAACTTATTCCTCAGGTTTTTCCAACCTTTTTAACAAAAACTTTCTTCCTTTCCTATGGCTGTTGCAATTTCTAGCCAAGAATAATTGGTCAACAAGTTATCTCAATGATCACGCATGGACGGATCATAAAGACGTCTGTACAGGCGCACCTGTTTCAGACAAAATCTCTTTAAAGTGGTTCATATTCAACTCAAATTAAACGCTGCGCCATGCAAACTGTTCGCTCGAGTCTCAAAAAAAATAATAATGCGCTCTGCCAGCCGAAATCATGTCGCACGCACTCCGCAAACACAGCGATGACATCACATTCGCCGCGCGCAATCAAGTGAGCTAGCGAGCTAGTTGATTATAAACAAGGCTTAAGGGGATATGAGATTAGGTAGTTCTCGAGAACTCCCCCTGGTAAAGAAGGAAAAGGAGGAGATGGTGTGGATAGGGGGATTCTTAAAAAATAAAAAAAAACAAGATAAGGGAGTAAAGCTGCGGCCACACTGGGCTTTTCCTCCCATAGACTTCCATTCATACGCACGCGAATGCATCAGACCGGAAACACAGTTCAAGCTTAGTGAACTCTGACCTGCGAAATCGCATCACTTGACTGCGTGAGACCAATCGAGGATCAAAACAGGACCTCTCTGGACAGAAATTTAAAACATGGAGCAATCGCTCGCTTTTTTTAATGGCTAATCATCTTGTTTAATCCCGCCCCCTTTCGCAGCCCCGCTCGACAGAATTTCGCACACACTAAAGCTGCGGTCACACTTGGCTTTTCCTCCCATAGACTTCCATTCATACGCACGTGAATGCGTCAGACCGGAAACGCAAGGTCATGCGTCGAGTTTCGCAGGTTGCTGCGGTGCAAAGTTCAAGCTTGGTGAACTCTAACCTGCGAAATCGCATAATTTGACTGCGTGAGACCAATCGAGGAACATAACAGGACCACTCTGGACAGAAACTTAAAACATGGAGCAATCGCTTGCTTTTTTAGTTGTCTAATGATCTTGTTTAATCCCGCCCCTTTTCGCAGCGCAGCCCGACAGAATTTCGCACACACAAAGCCCGGTGTGACCGCAGCTTAATTAATGAAAGACGGGCTATTTATAGTGAGTTTGGAATAATCCGATTGGCTTCCTAATGATTACAGATGAGAGACCAGCTGTGATCAATCATATCACATGCTCCTCCCAAAATTAGTTTGTAAAACTTCACAGAGTATATAACATTTGTTATTGCAGACCAGAGTGTTGAGACCATTTATAAATACAGGATATACCATTAATAAATGTTAGGGGTGGTTAGAAGAATGACTTGTCAAAGAAATTATCATTAATATAGTAACTTTGCCATGATGTACAGTAATGTTTTCATTTGAATGTAATGATTGTAAAAATCACATCAGAAAGGTCAATTTAAACACATTTACAGCATTGTGCTCCAACAAATAATGCATTAAACCCTCCGTAACTCTTGACCTGTTTACCTCCAATGCAAGTGTTACTGTAACTCTTGATTTTTGATCGGGATTAGTCCAAATTATATTCAGCGCTAATCAATATTATGCCACAAACGCTGTCGATAGAGCTTAACTTGCATTGAACCGGAACATTCCTTTAATCGATTGCAAAGCAGAGAGCAGGAAACGTCCTAAAAGTACAGCAACAACAAAAAAGAGAAAAGCACATCTCCAGTGTAGATATAAATCTTCCTCAGTTAACGTGTTCATTTGCTTCTAGATGGTTCTTTCATCTCTCTGTGACTGTCACCGGTGTTTGTTTTCTGCCATTATTCTTTATGACCATTTCTACCTCATTGCTACATATTGACATGTAGTACCTCTGTTCTGTCTATTTTGAATGTCACACATTTGTATAAAACGAGAAAAAACCGTATTAAAAAAACAAACAAATGAAAAGGACAAAAAAAAAAAAACAGGCTTGTTGTTGAACTGGAGCAGTCTACCTCAGAAAGACTGTCTGTCGTACACTGAACACTGCATATTGTGGACTGTATAGGTCTTCTCCAAGGTCTCCACATGCAAATTCTCTTTCATTTTCCAATCAAACTCGATCGCTTTCCCCTCTTTGTGAACTGTAGTGTGCATGTGGATGCGTGTGTGTGTGTGTGTGTGTGCACTTATTATGAAGTGTGTAAGTGTGCATTTTTCTATATGAAAGTTCTATATGAAATGGAGGTACATTTCATATATCATATTTGTACATTAGATACACTTGCACATTTGTGTACTTAATGTACATTTGTTATTAGTATAACATTTTGAAGCGCACCACATATGTGTGTGAGTGTGCGTGTGTATGTACAATATTGCCATAATTACATTCAACGTAAATGTATTTTCATGTATGCATAGGGACGAAGGACAATAAAAGATCATTCAAATGCTTTCGAAACGTCGTGTTTTATTTTTCCTTTCAATGCATTGCAGATTCTGTTTAAATGTTTGAAGTGTATGACATATATATACACACTATATATATATATATATATATATATATATATATATATATATACACACACACACACTATATATATATATATATATATATATATATATATATATATACACACACACTATATATATATATATATATATATATATATATATATATATATATATATATATATATATATATATATATATATATATATATATATATATATATATATATATATATATATATACACACACTAAGTGACAAAAGTCTTGTCGCCTATCCAAGTTTTAGGTACAACAAATAACTTGACTTCAAGTTGATCATTTGGTATTAGAAGGATGAACGATGAAAGGCAAAGGCCTCTAGATTACGCTTATTTTACCACAATAAAATATGATCATGGCTTGATTTTGAATTATTTAATAAGGACAGTAAGGCTTGACTTTGCTTAGACAAAAGTCTTGTCACTGTCACAGAAATAATGTCCAGTATAGAATATGTGGTCATGCTGCAGTGGAAACAGAATGAATATTGTGTCTGACTCCATCATGAGCTTGGAGGACTGCATCCATACATCTCTGCAATGACTCAAATCACTGATTAATAAAGTCATCTGGAATGGCAAAGAAAGCGCTCTTGCAGGACTCCCAGAGTTCATCAAGATTTTTTGGATTCATCTTCAATGCCTCCTCCATCTTACCCCAGACATGCTCAATAATGTTCATGTCTGGTGACTGGGCTGGCCAATCCTCGAGCACCTTGACCTTCTTTGCTTTCAGGAACTTTGATGTGGAGGCTGAAGTATGAGAAGGAGCGCTATCCTGCTGAAGAATTTGCCCTCTCCTGTGGTTTGTAATGTAATGGGCAGCACAAATGTCTTGATACCTCAGGCTGTTGATGTTGCCATCCACTCTGCAGATCTCTCGCACGCCCCCATACTGAGTGTAACCCCAAACCATAATTTTTCCTTCACCAAACTTGACTGATTCTTGTGAGAATCTTGGCTCCATGTGGGTTCCAATAGGTCTTTGTGATGATTGGGATGCAGTTCAACAGATGATTCATCAGCAAAATCTACCTTCTGCCACTTTTCCAAATGATCAACTAGAATTCAATTCAATTCACCTTTATTTGTATAGCGCTTTTACAATGTAGATTGTGTCAAAGCAGCTTCACATAAAAGGTCATAGTAAATAGGAACAGTGTAGTTCAGTTTGTAGTGTTTAAGTTCAGTTTAGCTCAGTTCAGTGTGGTTTAATAATCACTACTGAGAGTCCAAACACTGAAGAGCAAATCAAACGATGCGCAGCTCTACAGATCCCGAACCATGCAAGCCAGTGGCGACAGCGGAGAGGGAAAAAAACTTCACTAAATGGCGAAAGTGAAGAAAAAAAACCCTTGAGAGAAACCAGACTCAGTTGGGCACGACCATTTTAATTTCTCCGCTGGCCAAACGTCTTGTGCAGAGCTGCAGTTTTAACGGCGGAGGCTGGAAGCTGGCCTCAGCGAAGACTCGTCTATCCTTGGAGCGTCACAGGAATCAGTCTCATGTTCTCCACTCCTCCATGACCACCACAGTAGCTGCTCAGGATACGGCCTGGTCCAGGATTATGGAAACCTTGGGATCATCTCGTCGTTGGTCTTGGATCGAACCAGTGACTCTGCATAGTCTGAGGGCCTCGGGAAGAGTATCCCCAGGTGGAAATGGAGAATAAAGAGAATAATTAGCGTAGCTGCTGTTCATAGTGTATATAAATAAGATGCAGAACCTGTGTGGAAGCCTGCTAAATGGTGCACTGAGTGTATGCTTTACTGAACAGATAGGTCTTTAATCTAGTTTTGAATTGGGAGAGTGTGTCTGAGCCTCGGACGTTATCAGGAAGGCTATTCCAGAGTTTAGGAGCTATAAATGAGAAGGCTCGACCTCCTTTACTGGACTTTGCTATTCTAGGTACTACCAGAAGCCCTGAGTTTTGAGATCTTAAAGAGCGAGTTGGATTGTAGCGAGACAGAAGATTGGTTAGATAAACAGGAGCTAGATTATTTAAAGCTTTATATGTAAGAAGCAATATTTTAAATTCAATAAGAAACTTAACAGGCAGCCAGTGTAAGGAGGATAAAATTGGAGTGATGTGATCAAATTTTCTAGACCTGGTAAGAACTCTGGCAGCTGCATTTTGTACTAGTTGAAGTTTGTTAATAGAGGATGCTGGGCAGCCAGCAAACAGTGCATTACAGTAGTCCAGCCTAGAAGTCATAAAAGCATGGACTAGCTTTTCTGCATCTGAGATGGATAGCATACTTCGTAACTTAGCGATATTTCTCAGATGAAAGCAGTTTTTGTGACATGGGATATATGATTTTTAAAAGTTAAATTGCTGTCTAATATGACACCCAGATCTTTTATAGTAGAGCTAACGCTAACTTTGTATCCCTGTAATTGTAACTGAAGAAGTCAAGTTATTATCTGTTGCTCTTACAACTGGCATTGACAAGACTTTTGTCAGGTAGTGTGTGTATATATCAGTGTTTCCCACACATAGACACTTTAGTGACACTTTTTTTTGTATTATCATCCTGCTACACTTTTTTTTTTTTTTTTTTTATCCGTCCACTTTAACCAAACATCTGCGTTCGATTTCACAGGGGAAAATCTTCTCGTTTACCCATTTTGTTTTGTGGGAGACCTGTCAACACTCATGCAGCCAGTCTTACATGCTCTGCAGACCCACAAATATGCGCCTTTTTGCCTCTGGTCAGGGTTTCTAAATCTACTAAAATGTCTGTGATTTGTCTTTTGTCTTTATTTTCTAAAGCTGTTTAATTGTATACACGCAGTCACGAGAGCGAGAGAAACATTAAATAATGAATTATTTAAAATCTAAACGACTCAAAAAAACTTTACTAAATACACGGCAAGGACTAAATTAAGAGGGGGAATAAAATCTAAATTCACTGCCAAATAGTTGTACACCAATAGAAATGGATAATCTACTCATTTGTCTTATTTAAATAATCTACACATTTTATTTTTGTAATTATTATATTTTTGGTGAGATTTTGTCTGTGTTTGTTCCTTTTTTCTGTCATTTATTTCTCATTTGCTGTATATTTTATTAATTTGATGATGTTAATAAATTACATGTTTTAAAAATCTAAAATGCTGTGGAAATACTGTACAAAATGACATGCCAATGAACCGACCTGAACTTGAATGAGAGATAGAGAGAAGCAGATTTTATCTGTCAGTGGGTGAACTGAATAGCATAAAAATAAGAAAAATTGTGGATTTCTTTTTTAATTTAAGTCTTCTTTAACTTTAACCCATTGAAAAGAAAGAGTTTATAACAGTTTATTAAAAAATACAAATATAGTTAAAAAATGCTATCTATCTATCTATCTATCTATCTATCTATCTATCTATCTATCTGTCTGTCTGTCTGTCTGTCTGTCTGTCTGTCTGTCTGTCTGTCTGTCTGTCTGTCTCTCTCTCTCTCTCTCTCTCTCTCTCTCTCTCTCTCTCTCTCTCTCTCTCTCTCTCTCTCTCTCTCTCTCTCTCTCTATATATATATATATATATATATATATATATATATATATATATATATATATATATATATATATAAAATGATGTTTAACAGAGCAAGCAAATTTTTACAGTATGTCTGATATTTTTTCTTCTGGAGAAAAAAAAAGTTTGATTTCAGCTAGAATAAAAGCTGTTTTTCAATTTTTAAAACTATTTTAAGGTCAATATTATTAGCCCCTTTAAGCTATTTTTTTCGATAGTCTACAGAACAAACCATCATTATAAAATGACTTGCCTAATTACCCTAACCTGCCTAGTTAACCTAATTAACCTAGTTAAGCCTTTAAATGTCACTTTAAGCTGTATAGAAGCATCTTGAAGAATATCTAGTCAAATATTATTTACTGTCATCATGACAAAGATAAAATAAATCAGTTATTTTCAAAGAAATGTGTGAAAAAATTTCTCCGTTAAACTGAAATTGTGGAGAAAAATAAACAGGGGGGCAAATAATTCTTCAACTTCAAATAATGTGTGTATATATATATATATATGCATTGAAATGGTGTATTGAGGGAGGTGTTTAAGAGAGAGACCTATACAATGCACAATATATCAAGCATGGTATTTCTTTTTCAAACATGGTTATTGTGAAAAAAAAATGCATTCATTGCAACAGCACCAGCATAGCCATCTAATCAGATAACACTACACTGTAAACACCACACATTTCTTCATGTTTTTATTTTTTTCTCATTTATTATAATTATTTATTATATATTTATATTATAATTATTTATTATTTATTATATACTTTTGAATAACGTTATGGGAGCTTGATCTTTTTCCAACTGCTTGAACCATGAAAAGTTTGAAAAAGTGACTTTTATCAATGTTTTTAATAGTTTAAAGTGACATAATGTCTGGTTTGGTGTTGTATATTACGCTACAAATTCTTTTAAAAAACCCGCAGTACATTTTCTGTTATTTTACAGATGCAGTTCTTTTTAAATTATTGATTATATTATTTCAAACTACTAAAATGTCAATAAAAGTCACTTTTTTTTAACTATAGTCGAATTTTCAACATCAAATGTCAACAAAGCAGAGATCAACATCCCATAATGCACTTCACAACCATAAATAAATGAAAAACAATTAAAATACGGAAACTGTTAATGAACAGATATTTGTTGTACAGTGTATTTCTACATTTATTTCTGTTTTTCTTTAATTTTGTTTGGGAATGCGCCGTCATTATCATGTGTGAATGTGCACATCTATGAATGCTAATGGGCTGTTCGGGAGCCAGCCAATAAAGTCTAATCTAATATCTGTACAGAACGATTAACCCCCTCAAATGGGAGGAAATTTGTCATATTTTTGCTCTCTCGATGAGCTGAGAATACGGCTTGAATTATGATGATTTTCACATAGCCTTTTTCCCTGTAAAGCTACTTTGAAATGGGGTGTGTGTTATGGAAAGCATTGGCATTTTTTAATCAAACTAAATCTTTAGTGTTTTTAGACTGTTTGCAATATTCAACACACACATACACAAATTTGAAGTCAGAATTATTAGCCGCCCTGTATATTTTGTTCCTCAATTTCTGTTTAACAGAAAGAAGATTGAATCAACACATTTCTAAACATAATAACATAATAATTAACTTATTTCAGCTACAATGAAAACAGTTTTTAATTAAGACTTTCTCCAGAACACAAAATATTATAGAAAACACTGTGAAAGTTTCATTGCTGTTAAACATCATTTGGAAAATATTTGAAAGAAAGCTAAAGTTACAGGAAGGCAAATAATGCTGATTTCAGCTGTATATATGTTATTAAAGTCTTGAATTGGCTTAAATGTATATCCCCATGATGTCTGCATTAAATTAAATGTACAAAAGTCAATTTATATACATAGAAAGCACACACTCTAAAAAAATTGATTTATTTTTTAACCCAATGTTGCGTCAAATTCTAATTTGATCAAGTTTAAATTACATTTACAAGTAATTTAAATGCAATGTAATTCAAATTAAATATAATTTAAATGTAATTATTATTTTAACCATTCTTTAACAGCTGGGTTTGTTTCTGCTTCTAGAATATTCCTTTAATCGATTAAAAGGAATACCTTTGTTTGTTGTTTTGCCCCCTTCTGAATTAATACCCTGTTTTCTTTGTTATATTTTGATATGTAAATAAACTTCTCTTTTCTTGATTTGACCTTGTTTAAGTCTCTAGAAATTCTGTGTGAGGAGATGAGTTCTCAATCTCTCTTTTTTTCTAGCCATTGCACATCACCCACCACCAATCATTCATTTTCTGTTACGGTCACATCCCTAGACCTGAAAAGATCGTAACACTTTTATTATGCTTTACAGTTTTTCCTCAGTGGCTTTGGTGCTTTTTTCACAACACTGTTTACATTTGCACAACAGTTCATGCATTTCTCAAAGCAGTTAGTCATTTGTGCACATCATAGTAGCAGTTTCTCATTCCTTCTAACAAATTGCGAATGCTTTTACACATGCATCATCTGCTTACATACAACTCTCTGCTGTTTTATAACATTATAATTTGCTTATGTCATGTCAGTCATAATTAACTAATCAGTCAAAACTAAACTTGTGAATGCTGAATAGTCATTCCATATAAAACTAGTAGTCCTCATTTCATTACTTCAGGCATTACATACATAAATATTGAAGTAGTTGTCAAAATCTGTCAAGCAAGTTTTATAAAAAAAATTAATCTTTTTTTTTTCCTGAAAATGTCTGAAAATTGAACAATTTCATGAATGATTTACAGACCTGTGCATGTTGTAGATTCAGTTCTAATATGTACTGCTGTATTGTCTACAGTTGTGCACAGCTCTACCCAAAGGAAGTTTATGTTTGATGTAAATAAGGGTGTATTTATTCTTTTGCATAACGCTGTGATTACAGTTTTTCTCAGTGGCTTTGGTGCATTTCTCACAACACTATTTACATTTGCACAACAGTTAAAGCATTTCGCAAAACAATTAGTACAAACTGCAAAACCTGGTTGATATAACCTGCAAAAGCACGTCGGTTGCTCAAAATGGAGAGCTCATTCCTCAAAAACAAGTATTGATGTCAATGAAAGTGTCATCAAGATGAAAAGTATTTTCATCTATTGTTTTTGAACAAGATAGTCAGATGGCTTCGTCATGTTTTCATCATGTCAGTTTGTTCTGATGCAAAAAAGTCAGACTTTGGTGACACTTCCTGAAAATGCTCAAGACAGCTCTATATACTGTTTGCACAGCCATTTAAAAACTACAGGAAAGTTTAAGACATCACTGTATTTAGTGAGGTATCTGAGTACAAGACATTGAATATGTGTGTTTCACATTTTTACTGCATTTGCTCTTTGCAATTGTAATTTACAGCTTTTTCTCAGTCGCTTTGGTGCATTTCTCATAACACTGATACATTTTCTGTGAACCCTAGAGATGGTTGTGCGTGAAAATCCCAGTAGATCAGCAGTTTCTGAAATACTCCAACACCAACAACCATGCCACATTCGAAGTCACTTAAATCCCCTTTCTTCTCCATTCTGATGCTCAGTTTGAACTGCTGGAGATCGTCTTGACCATGTCTACATGCCTTAATGCATTGAGTTGCTGCCATGTGATTGGCTGATTAGAAATCTGTGTTAACCAGCAGTTGGACAGGTGTACCTGGCGAATGTATATCAGCACTAGGATCTGGAAGGTACAGACTAAAAGTGCAGGATGGGCATCCATTCATTCTACATAACAGCTTCAAGTTTGAGAGATTTAACATGCTCCAAGAATGGCAACCAAATGTTAGAACATTTCATCTCTGAACCTCGAAGACTATATTTATTTATTTTCTAATTTATCTGGACATTTTAATACATTTTAATAGATTTAATTGTTTTACGTTTACATCTCTTATGCTTATAATGTTCAAGATGATCCTGTACTCTAATGTCAATCAGTCAAGCATTCATTCAGACTAGTCACAAACACGGCCAGATCTACATCATCTATAATCTCAGATATACCTAATAATAGTTCACTTTACGTCCACCTGCGTCGCTAACAATAATATTTCCTCAATACACTCATTTTAAAAGGCAGAATAATAAAAAAGCCACCTATATTACACATTCCCGCTGAATGGCATTAACAGATTTAAAAACCTGTTTGGTGGAAATTGTTTTCACTTCCAAAATGGAAAGTAGTCTGACATTTGAAAACTTCACAACATTTACCTGCTAAATGTTATATCTTTAGAAAGGGATCTGAGGGATACGGTTTGGTTAAAGTTTTTACATTCAAAGCCTTTCGCATTAAACCAAACGAAAGCTTTTAAAGCACAATAAATACCTGGCGCCCGCGTTTCCAGCCTTAAAACGATGCAACCCGGCAATTACGCTTGTGAAGGATGACCATTAGCATCTGTTTCCAAAACCATTTGCTGCATTTCTTAAATACAGTTTCCATTGTTTGTGATATTTCATTATTCTTCGTTGCGAATAAGACATTCCATTAATGCCCTGGATTTTTTTTTTCTTCTTGATGGCATAATTATGTAGTTGGATGGTCTGTGCGTGGGAAGCCGCGGTACAATTAACATTGGGAAGTTTGTGCATTTGGTGCCCATGGCGGCTTGATTTGTAAAGAGCTGCGTGTCATTTCCATGTCTGTATATGTTAAACTATCTCTCTCTCTCTCTCTCTCTTTATTTCCTAATGGATGCAATTCAACAGGGTCCTCCGTGGAAACACAGGGAAATCACAACGAGGAGCGTTTTAATTGAGCTGTTCATATTTTGTAATTTATGTCTCAAAAAAAAAAACGATGCTCTGTGAATTCATGCTTAATGGGAGACGCGTTGTAATTTCTTTCTGGTTTGACTGTACATTTGCTTTCATTTCAGATTCCTGGAAGATTGCCTTGTTCATTAAAATGCAGTTAATTGTGCTTGTGTGTGTGTGATGTGAGAGGTTGTGTGTGTTTTATTTTGCTGTTTTCAGCCGATCGGCTGCTGCTGAGTCACTCACCGGCTGATCTTCACCAGCCTGAAGCTCCTGAAAAACACGCTGATCGCTGCTGAATTCCTGAAGAGCGTCCTTTATGGTGCTTACACTGAAAAAAAGAGGAGGAAATCAGCAATTGCTAGTAAAATAAACTATTATTTTATGGTAACACTTTCCAAAAAGGTTGTATTAGTTAATAAGATTTAATTTAATTTACTAACATGAACGAAAAAAGAACAATACATTTATTACAGTATTTGTTCATGTTAGTTAACATTAGCTAATGAAAATATAGGTGTTTGTTAGATCATGTTAATTCACAATAACTAATGTTAACAAGCATGATTATGGATGTTAATAATGCATTCGGAAATGTTGAACTATGAAACTTGTTAAGTGTGACCAAAATGGCCAACATAGGCTCATTCTTAACGTAGCCCTATATACATTACTGGAGATCGTCAATTATGTACGTAGTAGAAGTAAGTATGGCTGCGTTTCGTCTTTGAAACAAAGCTACAGGGAGGTGTGATGCCATTCGCAATACCAGCTGACCGCTTACCTCCGTATGGACGGCTTTCCCGCTGTTAGCAGTTTGTCCAGTGTTGCTTACATTGAAAAAAAGAGAAGAAAAACAGAAATTGCTATTAGAATTAACAATTCATTTAAAAGAAATGGCAAGTAAAACAAACACACACACACAAAAGATTTTGCTGCTTGATTAAAATACTTATTTAAAATGAGCTAAATTGACAATTCTTGAGTTTTTTTTGGGACAACTTAATTGTTTTATCTTGACACTTAAATTTGTAAAAAAAATAAAGTTAACTTAATGGATTTGTGTTGGGACAACATGAAAGAATTTTTGGAACCCAGCATATATACCCATTTTTATAGTGTGTGTTGTATTAAATTATATTTTAAGGTAGCTTTTTCTTTTTTCAGGTGTAAAGTAAACTATGTTGGTTCGAGCCTCGGCTGGGTCAGTTGGCATTTCTGTGTGGAGTTTGCATGTTCTCCCTGTGTTGGCGTGGGTTTCCTCAGGGTGCTCCGGTTTCCCCAACAGTCCAAACACATGCGCTATAGGTAAACTGGGTAAGCTAAATTGTCCTTAGTGTATGTTTGTGAATGAATGAGAGTGTATGATGTTTTCCAGTGATGAGTTAGCGGTTCATTTCGCTGTGGTGACCCCAGATTAATAAAGGGACTAAGCTGAAAAGAAAATGAATGAATAAACAATGTAGCTACAAAAAAAAAATAATCAGATTGCTGTCAAAAGAAAATTCACTCAGATCTATATTTTGCTAATTAACATTTAATTTACATGAACAATTTATAAAATACATCTGATTAAAATTCATTCATTCATTCATTTTATTTTTGGCTTGGTACCTTTATTTATTAATAACTATAATTAATAAAGGTGTGATGCCATTCCTTTTTGCCATACCAGCTGACCGCTTACCTCCGTATGGACGGCTGTCCCGCTGTTACCAGTTTGTCCACTGGCTCACCATCAATGTCAGCAGACTTGAGACACAGAGAGGAGTTGACCATGGCGACGGGGTTTGAGTCCAGCGAAGAATGATTCCAAAAAGCAGGTAAGACAAAAACAGAAGCCAAAATAAAATAAACAAGTAAATAGCAGGGTGAGAATGTGGTGAAATTTGAAAACGTGGTAAAAATCATGCTTTTCTTTTTTTATTGGATTGCTTTTGAAAACACTGTTGGTTGCGTTTAGGGAAGTGGGTGGGCGCTGGCCAGTCGTTGTTTTTAAAAACACTATTGGTTGGGTTTAGGGAAGGAGGAGGGTGGGTCAGTCGATCAGACAGTCAGTTGACTACGGCCTCTGGTGGATTTACGCAAAAACAGCAGGCAAGAATGCCGTTCGCGAGAGAAATTTAAGATCTGAACAAGCATACACAGCGGCCTCTGGTGGATTAATGGAAAAAAATGCAAAAAATACATAGCTCCTGGGACGTATTTGGTGCTCTTCAGAAATGTATATAGGTGTATGTGTTCTGAATAAGCCTGGGTTGGTAATGACAAACAATACCTTAAAAAAATAAAAAGATATTTGCACAAATTTTGCTGAATTTCTGTAGAGCGTCCATTATGGTGCATACACTGGGAAAAGAGGGGGAAAAAATCAGCAATTGCAAATGTTGAACTAAGATTAATAAATGCTATCATTCATAATTAGTTCATATTAGTAAATACATTAACTAATGAAACCTTATTGTAAAGTGTGACCGTAATGACCAACATAGGCTCATTCTGAAAACGTAGCCCTACATTACTGGAGATCGCGAATTATGTAGTCAGAACTACGTATAGCTGCGTTTCATCTTTAAAATGAATGCTACAGGGCCTTTTCACACTACCAGCTGACTGCTTACCTCTGTAGCTTTCCCGCTGTTACCGGTTTGTCCAGTGGATCGCCATGAATGTCGGCAGACTTGAGACGCAGAGAGGTGTTGACCACGATGATAGGGTTTGAGGCTGTCAGAACAGTCGGTCAGTCGACAGCAGCCACTGGTGGATTTATGCGAGAACAGCAGGTGCGAATGCCACTCGCGAGAGAAATTTGAGATCTGAAAAAGCATACACAGCGGCCTCTAGTGGATTCGCGAAAACAAAAACTGCCAAAAATATGTAGCTCCTGGGACATATTTGGCGCTCTCCATAAATGTTTACAGGGGTACATTTTCAGAATGAACTATTAATTTAAAGGAAATGACAAGTAATACACAAAAATAAAACAATTTTTACTGAATTCCTGTAGAGCGTCCTTTATGGTGCTTACACTAAAAAAAGAGGAAAAAATCAGCAATTGCTAGTAAAATGAACAATTAATTTAAAAGAAATGCAAGTAATACACTTAAATATACAATGATTTTTGCTGAATTTCTGAACAGCGTAAACTTATGGTGCTTACACTGAAAAACAAATAAAATAAAATAATTAATTGCTAAAATGAACAATTAATTTAACAGAAATGGCAAGTAATACACTCAAAATACAGAATTTTTGCTAGCATACTTTATGTTGCTTACATTGAAAAAATAGAATGAAAACAGAAATTGCTATTAAAATTAACAATTCATTTAAAAGAAATGGCAAGTAAAACATACACGCACACACACACACACAAAAGATGTTGCTGCTTGATCAAATTACTTATTTAAAATGAGCTAAATTAACAATTCTTGAGGGTTTTTTGGGACTTAATTGTTTTATGTTGAAACTTAAATTTGTAAAATCAATAAAGTTAACCTGTGTTGAATTAAACTATTTTAATGTCGCTTTTTCTTTTTTTAAAGGTGTAAAATAAATGTTGGTTCGAGCCTCAGCTGGGTCAGTTGGCATTTCAGTGTGGAGTTTGTATGTTCTCCCCGTGTTGGCGTGGGTTTCCCCTGGGTGCACCAGTTTCCCCCACAGTCCAAAGACATGCGCTAGGTGAATTGGGTAAACTAAATTGTTTGTAGTGTTGTTAATGTGAAAGTGTATATATGTTTCCTAGTACTGGGTTGCATATTGAATGGCATCCGCCATGTAAAACATATGCTGGAATAGCTGGTGGTTCATTCCGCTGTGGCGACTCCTGATAAATAAGGCACTAAGCTGAAGGAAAATAAATGAATGAATGAATGTACTGAATATACTACACACGTGACTTTTTTCAAATTAATGTTGCAGCAATTTTGATCTGTTTGAAATAATAGTGAAGTGTTTATACTATTCATTATTAAGTAATAAGATGACATTTCATTTTTTTTTCCATCCTCATCTGATTTGAGCACAATGAGGGTTCTTTCTGAATCAGTGAAGTGCTATTGTTCTTCTATAAGGTGATGATTAAACTGATCTGCTCTCTGCTTTTTTTAACGTTCGCTAGAGTTTCAGCCGTCGGCTCTATGTTTGCTGTCATTGGCTTCAGGATGATGAATGAGAGATTCACTTTCCTTTGTTTCTCAGTTTCATACACACACACACACAGAAAGAAAGAAAGAGAGAGAGACGGATGCAAAACTCTTCCTTCCTCATATTGATCGCCTGCTGTGTGCGTTTGAGCCTCGATGACAATCGTGCATGCAAAAAAAAAAGCCGTTGTGCATAAAAATACAAGATGACACTCAAAGACCCACTTGAAAAATGCATAAAAGTATTACAATATTACAGTCTGTTCTTTTAGGTATTTTATTAAATATGTTTCCAGACAAAGATATGAATTAGATTTATGCGCAAAACTGGAATATCATGTACAATATTATTTACGAATAAACAGTTTCAAGTTACTGTATTAATCGTAGAGAACAAAATCGTCACTTGATAAATTGGTGCCAAATATCACAAATAAAGATGTAATTTGCTACAATAGGAAAATCCATTGTGGGCCTTTTTACCTATATAATAAGAGTTGTGCCTCAGAGGGTAAAGATGAAATGCAATGAACACGCTGTGGTTTTTGGAGGTGTGAGACACTTTTTGAGAGTGCAGACAACATTTAAAATGTTTTTCAGTGTGCTTGAATCATTCTTTTGTTAATTAATGACAATTTTTGTAATCACATGATCTGTTAAAACAAAATCACAAGACGTTTTTTGGATGTGCATACTGGAATTTATTCGATAATGGTGTCTCCATCATGGTTTATACTTTTTTTTCTTACTACTGTCATGGCAATTTTAAAATTCCATCACTGAATAAGAGACAAACATTCATTCATTCATTTTCTTTTCGGCTTAGTCCCTATTATTAATCTGGGATCACCACAGCGGTATGAATCGCGATAAGAGACAAACATGTAGATTCAAATCAAGATTTGTCTCTTACCAGAGAGTTCTAATGCCACTCAAGTTCATTTTGCAGTTTCCAGTGGTGTCCCTCTCTGGACCCTGATGTTCGGCCCTTCATCCCTCAATCTAATCAAGGCAGGGCTGTGACAAGGGTCTGAAAAGCAACCCAGGCTCTTTCTGAAAACGTTTTATACATTTCTGGAGAGCGCCAAATACGTCCCAGGAGGTACATTTTTGGCAGTTTTTGTTTTCGCGAATCCACCAGAGGCCGCTGTGTATGCCTTTCAAATCTCAAATTTATCTCGCGAGCCATTCGCGCCTGTAGTTCTTGCGTAAATCCACCAGAGGTCGCTGTTGACTGACTGACTGACTGACTGACAGATTAACTGACCCACCCTCCTCCTTCCCTAAACCCAACCAATAGTGTTTTCAAAAGCACCGATTGACCAGTCCACCTCCTTCTCTAAACCCAACCAATAGTGCTTTCAAAAGCATCGATTGACCCACCCACTGCCTTCCCTAAACCCGATTGACAGTTTTGTTTATTTAATTTTTTGACTTTTGTTTTTGGATTACCTGCTTTGTGGAATTGTTCTTTGCCAGACTCGAACCCCATTATTGTGGTCAACTCCTCTCTGTATCTCAAGTAGGCCAACATACATGGTGATCCACTGGACAAACTTGTAACAGTGGGAAAGCCGTCCATACAATGGTAAGCAGTCAGCTGCTAGTGCGAAAAGGAATGGCATCATACCGCCCTGTAGCATTCGTTTTAAACATGAAATGCAACTATTCTTACCTCTGGCTACATAATTCGTGATCACCAGAAACGTATTAGGGGCTACGTTTGAGCCTAAAACGACATCCAAGGAATCCCACTTCTGACACCAAATTGTCGTGGCAATTTAAAAATCCCGTCAAAAAATAAACTATATGGGAAATGATAAAACAATTAGACTCCAGTCAAAAGAGTTTAAAATTTGTGAATATTTGTGAATTGTTTCTACAGCGAGAGAGAGAACGAGAAAGCAGCTGGCTTCTCCCAGTCCAGAGTGTGACACGTGGTGGCAGACGGTTGAGCTGGGCTTCTCCTTTGCCTGGCATTCTTTGGGTCTGGTCCTCCAAGAGCGGTTTGTATTTAGTCTTTTTCATGATGCAATTCCGACTGAGCATTTATGGATGTGGGCATGAGCACTGCGTTGCATGTCTAGGGGTCCAGCATGTTAATACGGTACTCGTGGGCAGTACATGCCGACATTGTGATGGCGTGTCTGTAGCTCAGCTAAAATCGCGGCTCACTTTTGCAAAATGGCGAACCACCCCTTTTGTCCTCCGCACTGTGGCTGGCACTCTGGCAGATCTGAGGGTTTCAGTGGGAGTAAATCCGCCATCTTCGGGCTTGCGGACCTCTCACTCCTCAGCACGCTCCATCCAAGCTTCGAGCGAGAGAAGCGATTCGTCCTCTCGGACGGTTGCCCACTTGCTTGATGATGCCGAGGACCAGATGTCCATCATTGCAGTGCAGGCGCTGGCCCAGCTGCACGAGAATGGTTCCAACCCAGGCCTATTGCATGAGCTCTGCACCATAACCAACTATGCTCTGTGCACCACCAAGTCAGGTGTGTGTCCTGGGAAGGACGATGGCCACATTACAGGTCCAGGCACCAAGCACCCTACAGGCATCCAGTGCCCCTGCCCCAGGGCGCCGTTAAGTCCGGTAAACGGACTGCGAAGAGTCCCTGAGATGGGCCATTTGATGAAAAGGGAGTACTGCCAGTCTGGGATGCTATGCCATCCAACTCGCAAGATCAGTGCATCCTGCCAGTGGCTCGCGGAGTGCGGGAGAATGGTCTCCTTTCTCTCACACTCCCAGCCCCTCCTCTGGAGTCTGGGTGCGAGGCGAGAGTGAATCTCTCAGCCCATGGAAGGACCCCATGTTCCTTCGGACCGGAGTGCCTCTAGGAGGGGCCATGGGGGGCCATGTGTTGCGGGCATGCAGCTGCGGACCTGTGGAAAGAAACCCAGTTCCATTGGCATATCAATTGCCTGGAGCTCTTGGCAGTGTTTCTCGCTGTGCACCGGTTTTCAGCGTATATAAACCACATGGGGGTATATGCTCACGCCATATGTCTGAGCTCGCTCGCTGTCTGCTCCTCTGGGATCATAAGCGGCTGAAATCGCTGCGTGCCGTTCATATCCTGGGTGAGCTCAACCATGCGGCCAATGCCCCCTCAAATCAGCTTCTAGGTCCGGCAGAATAGAGACTCCACACTAAGGGTGTCAAGCTAATATGGGCGTGCTTTGGCAAATATCAGGAAGCGCAGGTTAACCTGTTTGCTTTTCTCGAGAACACCCATTGCCAATGGTTCTTTTCCCTGACCGAGGGTTCCCTTGGATGTACTGGCCCACAGCTGGCCTCAGGGCATGCGCAAATATGCGTTTCCCCCTGTGAGCCTGGTCGCACAGCTATGGTGCAGGGTTAGGGAGGACGAGAAGCAGGTCTTGTTAGTTGCGCCTCTCTGGCCCAACCAGACCTGGAAATCAGAACTCTCCCTCCTTGCCCCTTCTCTGGCAGATCCCTCTGAGAGAAGACCTACTCTCTCAGGGACAGGGTACCATCTGGCACCCTCGCCCAGATCTATGGAACATCCACGTGTGGTCCCTAGACGCAGCAAGGAAGAGTTAGGTAACCTACCATGACTCAGGCTATAGCACCCTCCACGAGGCATGCCTACACCCTGAAGTGGAGTCTATTCACTGAGTGGTGCATTTCTCGCCGAGAAGACCTCCGAACTTGTCAGATCAGCGTTATGCTTACTTTCCTTCAGGATAGGTTGGAGCGGAGGCTGTCGCCCTCCACAATGAAGGTTTACGTGGCTGCCATCTCCACTCATCATGACGCAGCGGCTGGCAGCACCATGGGAAGGCATAACCTCATCATCTGGTTCCTTAGAGGCACGAGGCAATTAAATCCACCCTGCCCCCCTCTCATGCCCACCTGGGATATTGCTGTATTGCTTGCGAGCCTACGCAGTGATCCATTCGAACCCCTCGACTCAGTATCCTTGAGATTTCTGTCCTTGAAGACAGCTCTGTTGGTCCCCTTTGGCATTAATTAAGAGGGTCGGGGACCTGGAGGCATTTTCGGTCAGTGACTTGCGCCTGGAATTCCGGCCGGCCTACTCTCATTTTGTCCTGAAACCCCGGCCTGGGTATGTGCCCAAGGTTCCTACCACACCATTTAAGGACCAGGTAGTGAGCCTGCAAGCACTGCCCACTAAAGCAACCCTGTGCTTTGCAAATCTATGTGGACCACACTCATTGCATTAGATCTTCTGAGCAGCTCTTTGTCTGTTATGGTGGTCGGCAGAAGGGAAGTGCCATATCTAAAAAGAGGTTGGCACCTCCCTCGCTTACCAGAGCCAGGGCGAGCCGTGTCCCCCAGGGGTGAGAGCGCACTCAACTCGGGGTGTCGCATCTTCTTGGGCGTTAGCACGCGGCGTCTCTCTAACAAACATCTGTAGAGCTTCAGGCTGGCAAAACCTAATACATTTGCAAGATTTTATAATCTGCGAGTGGAGCTGATTTCCTCAAGGGTGTTGGGAAACACTGAAGAATGAGGAAATTCATAAAATGAATTTTGTGTTATAAAATGCTTGTTGCACCTTTCTCTCTAACACAGAGATTTGTGAACTTTCTCGCTTTGTCAGTCGAGTTTCCCTCTTGGCGAACCCTGCAGAGTTTCTCCGAGGCCCCCAGCATCTGACTCAGCGGAGGAGTCAGGTGTTGGCCCGCTACGTCATTGGCATGTCCGCTGGTCAGCCCGTGTTCTGGGTATACTGTAGGTGCCTGCTATGCGCGATCCCCACTAGGCGATCCCATACACCTACTCAGCCACGATGTAGTCCCCCCTCTTAGGCGGGCTTGTGTCTTCACCTCCGCGCTAACCATCTTCTCATATGAGTACTTCCCCTTCCCAGGGCTAGTCCATATGCTCCCCATTCGGGCAGCAGGTGGCCTCCGCAGCGTCCTCCCTATTGGGACTGCACTCTTTCCCAACGTACTGTTGTGTCTAAAATTCCACTAGGTGTATTTTTACGACTCCACAAAAAATATATTTAAACCAAGACAGGTAAGTAAGGACGCAGTAAGGTTATTTTGTTGTGGCGTTTTTTATAGAGTTCCCCATAGTGGAAGTTTCCACATAGCATTGAAGTTCCCCTCCAGATGGGGAATGCAACGTTTACTAAAGTAACCCTCGTTCCCCGAGGGGGGGAATGGAAATGCTATGTTCCTTTGCCACAATGATTGTCCCTTAGCTGGCTTCCGTAAAAGGCTCTTTTAGCTAGAAAAGGATGCCTCGGCTTGGCATGTAAATTGATGTAACTGAGTAATTGACGCCAGTGGTGCCGCCGCCAACTCATTGTCATTTCATTGGCCTGTTTGTATACTCTTTGAAATAATTGGATTCTGACGAAATGCCCATAGTGTAAGTTTCCACATAGCATTTCTGCCCCAATACCAATACCCCGGGGGTTACTTTTATAACTGTAGCTTTGTTTTGAAAATGTACTAGTTAAAAGGACTTTCTTTTTTTTTAATATCAGAAATCTACTAGCGTTAGCATCCTCATTAGCATTCAGATGAATGTGAAACATTAAGTCTGTAGACTTTATATCTAGGCAAAACAAAGTTGTGTAAAACAAATTAGACTCCAGTTATTAGGTCCTAAATTTTGTAAACATCAAAGATCCACTAGCGCTAACATCCTCATTAGCATTCTGATGAAAGTGAAGTGGAAAATCTGTGGATTTTATTTCTGGCCCAACAACAAAAAACAAGAAAAAGAAAAGAAATGAAACACAAGTGACGATAAGAAAAGAGGAGAAACTAAAGTTGTATGAAAGAAATTACACTCCAGTTATTAGGGCCTATTTTGTAAATATCAAAGATCCACTTGTCCTAGCGTTAGCTTCCTCATTAGCATTCTGATGAAAGTGGAGTGGAAAGTGTGTGAACTCGGAGGTTATCTGCGACGCCGGCGCCGCGTCTCTCTCCCTCTCTCTCGCGCGCGCTCAAGAGGATGAGGCGCAGACCTCTCTCAAATCACTTCCTTCATAACAATTAAAATATGCAAAGTGATAATTTTCTTTAAGTAGCCTTAAATGTGCAATCGATTTAAATGTGAGGGAAATTGCCTAAAGCTCCGGGCGAGGAGGGGGGGAGCGAATAAATTATGCAAATCACAGAAAGGACTCTTGAAAGCCTAATTTTTCCGTAATAAGCATACTGTTTCATTTAATTTTTTTGCCTCTTATTAAAAGTGACAGTTCTTTTTGCGCCGTCTGATGGCTATATCTGACACAAGCCGGCGGAAATGACTGGCCGGCTAAACGCCGAAGCAGTTTTTCTCCAGCTTTTTAGATGATGGTTACATTCACAAAGTAATTATGCGCCGGAGAGTCCAGAAATAAGCTTTAATTACATAGTAATCGCCTCTGATGGACACTGGGAAGTGTGAGAGCTGCCAGACTGCAATCCATCAATGCCAAACCCCTGGCCACTTTTAATTCTCCTTCATTTGCATCATAACCTCCGCACCAAGTTGCACAAATGCTGTTAAATGTTAATAGGACCTGTCTCTCTACTCAGAATGAATGCTTAAGCCGTTTTCATCTCTCGCTCTCTCTCTCCCTCACGACCCTCTTTTTTCCCCCGCTATCGCTCTTTCTCTCTCTCTCTCTTCCCACTGCTGTTCGTCTCAGACAGCGCATGGTCACTGCTGCACTAATTGGGAGCACTATGCTAAGTTTTATCTCCTCATTTCTAACAAGCCATAACACACAATCCCTGACGCCTCTCTCTGTGTGTGTGCGTGTTCGGGGGGGGCGAAAAAAGTGAAGGATTTGTTAATGGTTTGTGTGTGTGAAGTGTGTAAGTGCATGAAAAAAAGAAGAGCATGCTTTTTTTTATGTGTACTTTGCCTTCGCACATCTGAGTACTGCTGCAATTACTTGATAACATCAGACAATGTGCTCGTAATCGTTCTCGCGCACTCTAAAACGTTTGCAAACATGCACTTTTTTTAGCAGTTTTGTTCTGCTCATTCAGAACAATGTCATAAGGTTTGGGTTTCAAATTTTGAACACCTCCTGATGGTAAAATTGTAGAGGATTGTAAAACTTGAAAAAGTAATGCTAAAACAGACACCAGAATTGTCATAATTATGAAAGTTTCCACACACTCAAAATACTTTTAATGAGATTTCTTTAAATATGCTACAATTTCAAT
Organism: Danio aesculapii; assembly: GCF_903798145.1. NCBI lineage: Eukaryota > Metazoa > Chordata > Actinopteri > Cypriniformes > Danionidae > Danio > Danio aesculapii. Next base: position 56,262,218 of record NC_079443.1, on the reverse strand, counting down.
ACATAAACACTACTAATTGCATAAAATTTCAGTGCATTTAAATTTAAAATCTTAAAATGTTAATGCATTATGTAATTATTGAATTTTACTTGCCAACATTTTAATGCATTATGGTGTAATTTTAGAAATTGGACATGTTCAGTGGATTATAATGTTATTTTTAAAATGTTAAAATGCATTATATTACTGATTCTTTTCCACCAAAATCTCAATTATTATTATATTATTTAAAAATAAGGCAACATTATAGTGCATTATGGACTTACTTAAAAAATAAATATCTAAAATGCTAAAATCTGAATAAATCATGATTTTTAAAACACGTTTAATACTGATACATAATAGCATTATAAAAAAAGGCCTACATGCATGTTATACTCATTAAAAAAGACAACATTTTAATGCACTGTGACAATAATGATAAAAAAAATCCTACAAGCTCAATGACATTATGACATTATTTAAACAAGAAAACACTAAAATACTAAAATTTATATATATATATTTTTTAAATATATTTATTATCTGTTTTTTGTCCTGTCTCTGTAATCCTGTTGCACTGTAGAAGCTCTGTCACGAAAACAAATTCCTCGTATGTGTGAACATACCTGGCAATAAAGCTCTTTCTGATTCTGATTCTGAAATGCTAAAATAGCCATGCAATATGGCAAAACAATCCTAAAATCACAATGCATTATGAAATTAAATAAAAAATGAATTTTATAATAATAATAATAATAATACAGATTTCAATAGAACAGTTTTCAATGTTAAACTGTCAATGCATTATAATTTAATTTTAAAATATCAGTGCATGACGACGTCAATCTTACAATGTCAATGACATTTAAAAAATAAAAAACAAAAATTATCCTCATAATCACACGCCATTACGACTGTAAAATGCTAAAATAATCATGCAATGTGGTATTAAAAATCCTAAAAATCACAATGCACAATGACAATATTTTATAAACCTTAAAACCATAATGAATTATGGCATAATGATAAAAAAATCTATGTACAGTAGTATGCCATTATTTTTAAAAATGTTAAAGTCTCAATGCATTATGAAATCATTTAAAAAGCTTTAAGTCTCAATGCATTACGAATTTTAAAGCAAATCTTTAATACTCAATGCATTATGGCATTCAAAAAATGCTGAAGACTGCATGCATTATTATTAGTTAGTAGTTAAAAAATGACAAATAAAAAATCAATGCATTGACATTAATTAAACAAACAAAAAAACAATCCTACAATCTGAAGCCATTATGACTTTAAATGCTAAAATAGCCATGCAATGTGGCTTTAACTACCCTAAAATCACAATGTATAATGAAATAAAATTAAAAATCTCAATGAATTATGACACAGTATTAATAATACACATTTTAAGAGTATGCCATTATTTTCAGTGTTAAACTGTCAAGGCATTATATCATTTAAAAATCCTTAAATCTCAATGCATGACAGCATTAAAAATAAAATCACTTAATGCATTATGACATTAATTAAACAAAAAATTACTTTACAATGGCATTGACATTATGACATTAATTAAACAAAAATATATCTTTATAATCACAAGACATTAATGACTGTAAAATGCTAAAATAGCCATGCAATGGCTTAAAATCATAATGCATTATGACATAATGATAATAAAAACCAATGTAGTGTCCTGTTATTTTTTAAAAATGTTAAATTCTCAATTCATTATGCATTTAAAAAGTATTCAATCTCAATGCATTATGAATTTTGAAGCAAATCTTTAATACTCAATGCATCATGGCATTCAAATTAGTATTGCATTAGTAGTAGTGATTAGTAAATGACAAAAAAAATAAATAAATCAATGCATTGACATTAATTAAACAAAAAATAATCCTATAATCTAAAGCCATAATGACTGTAAAATGCTAAAATAGCCATGCAATGTGGAGTTAACAATCCTAAAATCACAATGCATAATGATATTATTTTTTAAAACCCTAAAGTCATAATGCATTATGGCATAATGATAATAAAAATCAATGCAGTGTCCTGTTATTAAAGTTTTTTTTAAGTCTCAATGCATTATGCATTTAAAAATCTTTAAATCTCAACACATTACGTATTTTACAGCAAATCTTTAATACTCAATGCATCATGGCATTCAAATTAGTAATGCATTATTAGTAGTGATTAGTAAATGACAAAAAAAATAAATCAATGCATTGACATTAATTAAACAAAAAATAATCCTATAATCTGAATCCATAATGACTGCAAAATGCTAAAATAGCCATGCAAAGTGGCATTAACAATCCTAAAATCACAATGCATAATGATATTATTTTTTAAAACCCTAAAGTCATAATGCATTATGGCATAATGATAATAAAAATCAATGCAGTGTCCTGTTATATAAAAAAAATATTTAAAGTCTCAATGCATTATGCATTTAAAAATCTTTAAATCTCAACGCATTACGTATTTTACAGCAAATCTTTAACACTCAATGCATAATGGCATTCAAAAAATGCTGAAGACTACATGCATTATTAGTAGTAGTTACTAGTAAATGACAAAAACTAAACAAATCAATGCATTGACATTAATCAAACAAAAAATAATAATAATAATCCTACAATCTGAAGCCATTATGACTGTAAAATGCTAAAATAGCCATGCAATGTGGCATTAACAATCCTAAAATCACAATGCATAATGATATTATTTTTTAAAACCCTAAAGTCATAATGCATTATGGCATAATGATAATAAAAATCAATGCAGTGTCCTGTTATTAAAGTTTTTTTAAAGTCTCAATTCATTATGCATTTAAAAATCTTTAAATCTCAATGCGTTATGAATCTTAAAGCAAATCTTTAATACTCAATGCATCATGGCATTCAAATTAGTAATGCATTATTAGTAGTGATTAGTAAATGACAAAAAAAAAAAAATCAATGCATTGACATTAAACAAAAAATAATCCTATAATCTGAATCCATAATGACTGTAAAATGTTAAAATAGCCATGCAATGTGGCGTTAACAATCCTAAAATCACAATGCACAATGATATTATTTTTTAAAACCCTAAAGGCATAATGCATTATGGCATAATGATAATAAAAATCAATGCAGTGTCCTGTTATATAAAAAAAAAATATTTAAAGTCTCAATGCATTATGCATTTAAAAATCTTTAAATCTCAACGCATTACGTATTTTACAGCAAATCTTTAACACTCAATGCATCATGGCATTCAAAAAATGCTAAAGACTGCATGTTTTATTAGTAGTAGTTACTAGTAAATGACAAAAACTAAACAAATCAATGCATTGACATTAATTAAACAAAAAAAAAAAAAATAATAATCCTACAATCTGAAGCCATTATGACTGTAAAATGCTAAAATAGCCATGCAAAGTGGCATTAACAATCCTAAAATCACAATGCATTCAACAATTATTTAAAAAACCGAATAATCTTAATGCATTATGGTATACTACTACTACTACTACTACTAATAATAATAATAATAATAAATAATATTTTTTAAATACTGTAAAATCTCAATGAATTTGCATTAGTAATCTTCTTGACTGACTTTAGCCATACAACATTTGTCTGAATTCAGCAGAGATTCAACACTATATCTGCTGTTACAGCTATATATAATGTTATACATAAAGAAAGAAAGAAACAAAGAAAGTGGGAAGAGAAGCCATCTACGCTCTCACATTTGTGCATTTATAAACGCATTTAAAGAGCTTCCAAAAAATCGATACGGAATAGCAGCATGGTCCAAACCGGGATGCGAGACCACTGAGGCTCTGCTGTGTAGCTGCAGGCAGGACTGAGTGTGTAAGTGCATGCAGAACGTGAATATGTGTGTGTGTTTGCAGAGAGAAAGAGAAAGAGAGAGTGCAGGTGCCTGTGGCCTCCAGTCAAAGCGCCAAACTGCCCACCTCCAATTAGCTCTTGACTTCACTGCATAGAGTTAAAAACGCACAACCTTCACTCCTCCATCATGCAGGAGAAGAGGTGTCTGGGTAAGAGTCCAGAGGTCAACCTGCTGAATTTACAGAAAGCCGAGTTCGCAGCGGTTGCGATGTGTATAAATGTGTTTGACGTCAACTTCGCTTAGCCTCGCCGAGCACCCGAGAACGCCTGCATTGGTTGCATTCAGACTTTTAAACTCATTGTCCGCTTCCTGTGTCTACAGGAAATAACACAGCGTACATGAACGTGAGCAGCATGTGGACACGCTGCAATTAAAAGGCTCATCAATGTGCACTTTTATATTCAAGGACTCGTTCTGCATATTCAGTCATGCTCCTTTCTTTCTAGTGACCTCAGTATGCATGTGTGCTACACTTATGATGGTATCAAATGGCTTATTATCACAGTATATGGGATTATCTCGATATTGAGCTGCAAAAATGTTACTATAACAAGCATAATAACAAGAAAATATATATTTATGAAAATAATAATTTCTTAAATGTATATATGTATGTATATAGACACAACATTTGTCATTTGTGCAAGGCCTCCAGTTATTTTCTCATATTTTTATTATATTATCAAAAGCCAAAATGCACTGGTTTGTAAAATTTCATTCATTCATTCATTTTCTTTTTGGCTTAGTCCCTTTATTAATCTGGGGTCGCCACAGCGGAATGAACTGCCAATTTTCCAGCACATGATTTACGCAGAGGATGCCCTTCCATCCGCAACCCAACACTGGGAAACACCCATACCAACGGCCAAATTAGTTTATTCAATTCACATATACCGCATGTCTTTGGACTGTGAGGGAAACTGGATCACCCGGAGGAAACCCACGCCGAAACGCCATTTTGCAGATTTTTACCCCCAAAATTAATCTTCCCAATCTTTCACTGTAAATTAAATAAATAAAATTAATTTGTGCTATAAATCAGTGTGTTTATTATGAAAATTTTAATTAAATATAATAACAACTAGCAGTTTTTAACATCAAGAAAAATATTAAATGACTGTTTTGTTACAGATAAAATATCAAGTCTTGCACAAGTCACAAATGTTAAAATTTTATATACAGTTGAAGTCAGAATTATTAGCCCCCCTGTTAATTTTCCCCCTCAATTTCTGTTTAACGGAGAGAAGATTTTTTTTTAACACATTTATAAACATAGAAGTTTTAATAACTCATCTCTAATATCTAATATCAAGACACCTATACAGCTTAAAGGGACATTTAAAGGCTTAACTAGGTTAATTAGGTTAACTAGGCAGGTTAGGGTAATTAGGCAAGTTAATGTATAATGATAGTTTGTTCTGTAGACTATCGAAAAAAATATACAGCTTAAAGGGGCTAATAATTTTGACCCTAAAATGGATTTTAAAAAATTAAAACTGCTTTTATTCTAGCCGAAATAAAACAAATAAGACCTTCTCCAGAAGAAAAAAATATTATCAGACATACTGTGAAAATGTCCTTGCTCTGTTAAACATCATTTGGGAAATATTTAAATAAAAAAAAAATGCAAAGGGGGCTAATAATTCTGACTTCAACTGTATTGTTTATGGTTTTGTTATTGTAGTTTGACTGCATCATTTACATCACAGGCTTAGTGGTGTGATCATTTCATTGTTAGCTTTACAAAATAATTTTATATTTTACAAACTAGTGCATTTTAGGTTTTGATAATATAATTAAAATGTGATAAAATAACTGGACCAGAAACCAGTCTGAGATGATTTGCGCTTTATGACATGGCGCATTATTCTGCTGGAACTACCCATCAGAAGATCTGTGGTCATAAAGACATACTGTAAACATGGTCAGCAACAATACTCAGGTAGGCTGTGGCGTTGACATGATGCTCAATTAGTATGGGCTAATGGGCTCAAAGTTTGCCAAGAAAATATACCCCACACCATTAGACCAACACCACCAGACTGAACCGTTGATACAAAGCAGGATGGATCCAAGCTTTCATGTTGTTAATGCCAAATCCTGACTCGACCATCCGAATGTCACAGCAGAAATGGAGACTCATCAGACCAGGCAACGTTTCTCCAATCTTCTGTCAATTTTGGTGAGCCTGTGTGAATTGTAGCCTCAGTTTCCTGTTCTTAGCTGACAGGAGTGGCACCCGGTGTGGTCTTCTGCTGCTGTAGCCTATCCGCCTCAAGGTTCTACGTGTTGTGCATTTAGTAATGCTCTTCTGCAGACCTCGGTTGTAACAAGTGGTTATTTAAGTTACTGTTGTCTTTCTATCAACTCAAACCAGTCTGACCATTCTCCTCTGACTTCTGGCATCATCAAGGCATTTGTGCCCACAGAACTGCCGCTCACTGGATATTCCCTCTTTTTCAGACCATTCTCTGTAAACCCTAGAGATGGTTGTGCGTTAAAAACCCAGTAGGTCAGCAGTTTCTGAAATACTCAGACCAGCCCATCTGCCACCAACAACCATGCCACGTTCAAAGTCACTTAAATCCCCTTTCTTCCCCATTCTGATGCTCGGTTTGAACTGCAGCAGATCGTCTTGACCATGTCTACATGCCTAAATGCATTGAGTTGCTGCCATGTGATTGGCTGATTAGAAATTTGCGTTAACGAGCAGTTGGACAGTGTGCTACATTAAATACATGATTTTAGATTTTCAAAAATTATTATTTAAAAAGCCACCATGAAATCATTCTTCATCCTGTTGCTCCATAAATGGATCATCCCAGTTTTTTACGCCGATAAGAGTGCAGCAGTGATATCCATTCAAACACCAGTGGCTGGAGGTCAGTTTCCTCTCTCAGTCATCTCATATATATCTATCTATCTCTATCACTATATATATTTACACAAGGACAACCCCCATCGCACAGGGTGGAACATGCCAGATAATCATGCCATCATCCCTCATTGGCTGCACATTTTCACAAAGTGGCCAAAGTGTCATGTAGTTCCCCTTTAGCGTGTGGAGAACGGCAGCTCTGGAAGAACTTAATGATGTGCTGATAACAGCTGATACCTGTTCCTCTGCCAGCGCGCAATAAATATCCTCATTAATGTCAAGAAACCAAAGAGTGGCCCGTGGCTTAAAAGTTACGTCTTAATAAAGCCTCTTTTCCTTGATCTGTAGAGTGACACAATTTTCTGTTCTAATTTGGTGGCAATTATCCATCTTTTTTTGGTAAGTAACATTTTAAGTTTTTCAAGTAACGTTTTTGATTACAAAAATGAAGAAATTTTTTACTGCATTCTGGATTAAAGATAGCTTGATTTATATATATATATATATATATATATATATATATATATATATATATATATATATATATATATATATATATATATATACATACATATATACATAAACATTTATTTACTTAGCACTTCTATTGACTGTAGGTCACATATAGAAACTGGAGTAAAAGAATCTGTGGTTATTAGTTATTGTAACTTTCATTTTTAGAGATATGTTGAAAAACATAATTTTCCTTCAAACAGAAGTTCGGGGGAAAATGTATATATATGACATATTTTATATATATATATTAAATATGATATTGTCATATTTATTTACATATTTACACACACACACACACACACACACACACACACACACACACACAGACACACATACACATACAGTTGTAGTCAGAATTATTAGCCCCCTTCTGAATTATTATTAGCCCCCTTCTGAAATCTGAATTTTTCTTTTTTAAATATTTCCCAAATGATGTTTAGCAGAGCAAGGAAATTTTCACAGTATGTCTGATAATATTTTTTCTTCTGGAGAAAGTCTTGTTAGTTTGTTTTTCTGCTAGAATAAAAGCAGTTGTTAATTTTATAAAAAACATTTTAAGGTCGATATTATTAGCTCCTTTAGGCTAATTACCCTAACCTGTCTAGTTACCCTAATTAACCTAGTTAAGCCTTTAAATGTCACTTTAAGCTGTATAGAAGTGTCTTGAAAAATGTTTAGTCAAATATTATTTACTGTCATCATGACAAAGATAAAATAAATCAGTTATTGGAAATGAGTTATTAAAACTATTATGATTAGAAATGTGTTGATAAAAATTTCCCTCCGTTAAACAGCAATTGAGGAAAAAAATAAACAGGAGGGCTAATAATTCAGGGGGAGTTCAGATGCAAAACCCTCTAAATCCATCAGACCTCTTTTCCTGTAAACGAGCATTTTCTATCAGGCTCCTCTGATTAGGTTCAGAAGTTTTATTTTATAGGTAATGATAAGGTGATTAGCTGGTAAATAAAATTACTTTTTTTCAAAAATGTCACTTCAGACAATTTCCTTGTTTTTTAGCAAGGTAGATTTTCTTTTGCATCAAAACCAGCTAAATCCACTTGTGCTTTTTTTGCAAAAACCTCTAAATCCACCTATTGGGACAAGACAGGTTAATTAGTTGAAAAATCACTAACGATGCAATTAGAAATAATTTTTCCAAACATAAAACACATACACAAACCACCTAAAATTTAAAATAAATCTGTCAAGTAAGTGGCGGTTCATTCCGCTGTGATTAACCAGGAAAAAAAGCAGAAGGAAAATGAATGAATGAAATCTGTCAAGTAAGTGCATTAATCAATAACATTAAAACTGACAGTAATTAAATCTTAACAATCTGTTGGCATTTCTGATATTTGGGATTTAGATTTAATGCAAGTAGAGCAATGTAAACATTGTAAACATTGTAAACTAAGCTTGATATATTCAAATAATGTAGTGTAAAATACATTATGAAACATCAATATCTGTGCATTGTCCATTAATTTAAAAAGCTTATCAGATGTATGGGTATTATGAAGTAATATGAACAATGTATAGTTTTATAAATTATATATATTTTTTTTAAAAATAGCTTACATTAGCAAATAAAACACAAGGTAGGCCTACTGGGCAAAAGGGGGGTGGCTCTCAGACAATTTTAGAAGCTGTCATTCATTCCTTCATTCTCACCATACTCAAAGTCTTGGTCTCTTTTTCTCTCTTTGTTATCCTCGTAGCATCAATGTGGTATAAAAGAAAGGCATCTTAACTCTGTCTTTCGTGAAATGGAGTTGCCGTTTAATGTACTGTATAGTAATTCGGACTCATTCGAAGTAGCGTCACTGTGCAAAAAAAGTGTTATGAATGCATGCTACACTTCCGACTGGACAGTGTGTTTTCTTTTTCTTATAATGCGCAGAGTTTTGAGGTAAGAGACGTTTACATTTGCAATTCACTTACAGGTTCATCCAGTTCATCAAACTCCATCTTTTAAAATCTGAATCGAAAGCAGAATAAAAGTCTCCTCATAAAGCCGGCGTATCAGCGCAGTTACATTGAAAAAATATGATCGGATTCGCGTCTTCTGATTGGTTCTCGGGATATATCAGCTTTTGCTGTCAAAGGCAAGTGGCTTTTAGAGGCTTTTGCATACAAACTGTTATTTCTGAATAGAAATAGTACTCTTCCGAAAGAGTACTGAATAATCATACTCAAGTAAAAGTACTATTACTTGCCCAAAAAATGTAGTGCAAGTAGAGTAAAAGTATCTGTTGTTCAAAATATGAGTAAAAAGTAGCCTTTTTTTAAAGTACTCAAGAGTAGTGAGTATTACGCTGTGAAAAGCTGATGTGTTTACATGCAGTTGGATGTGTAAACGTAACATTCTGTAGTTCTGACCTTAACCCAGATGGCGCAATTTTATATTATTATGAATATGTTAATTACTTAGAAATTGGAGCAAAAGAATCTGTTTATTAGTTATTACAACTATTATGTTTAGAAATGTACTGAAAAAAATCTTCCTTTAATCAGAAATTGGGAAAAAATATACAGAGGGAGGCTAATAATTCTGAAGGGCTAATAATTCTGACTTCAACTGTATTCAAATAAATAAGGTATAATTGTATACATGTGAAGATATATGTACAGATATATGTTTTACAATATTTCAAATCATAGGTTGTATATACAAGACATATATTTTATATATGTGTAATCCAAATATGGCGACGCAGTGGCGCAGTAGGTAGAGCTGTCGCCTCACAGCAAGAAGGTCGCTGGTTCGAGCCTCGGCTGGGTCAGTTGGTGTTTCTGTGTGGAGTTTGCATGTTCCCTCCTGCATTCGCGTGGGTTTAATCCGGGTGCTCCGGTTTCCCCCACAGTCCAAAGACTGTGAATTGAATAAGCTAAATTGTCCGTAGTGTACGAGTGTGAATGACTGTGTATGGATGTTTCCCAGAGAAGGGTCGCAGCTGGAAAGGCATCCGCTGCGTGAAACATGTGCTTGATAAGTTGGCAGTTCATTCCGCTGTGGCGACCCCAGATTAATAAAGGGACTAAGCCGAAAAGAAAATGAATGAATGAATAATCCAAATATGATCTTGTATATATCAAAGTAACCTTTTAATTACAACAATAAAAAATGAAGTAGTCACAGCATTCCGGCTGACACTCAGATAGCGCAACCTTTAAAAAATATATGACTATCTTAATTACTATTTGAAAATCTTTAATTGACTGTAAAACTTAGGACGTCTATTGATTGTGGTCACTCATAGAAATTGGAGCAAAAGAATCTGCGGTTATTGTTCTCATTCTGTTTAATTATTAACAACTATTCCCTTCTTTTTCTATAAAGCAAAGCAGAGCTTCTAGAAGTATAAATCCTATTCATTTTCCTCACAGTTCAGCTGAAATATAAAGCTAGTGTATAAACCATTCAAAACTGATCTACAGTGACCATGATTTAACTTACATTTACACTTTCTTTTTCCAGCAAACACTTTTATCCAAAGAGACTTTTACATAGCATTGAAGGTTTACATTATATATGACCTTGGTGTTGCTAGCGCTGGAGTGTTAAACGGTGATGTTTGCTTCTGCACAAGTCATGCATTATTGTTTAATAATATTAAATATCTGAATTCTTTTATTTTGGCTTTATTGCAAAATTGAATAAAGATGCTAGTTATATTAGTTAGGTTAGTTAAATGTAAAATATATAATCCCTCACCGTCTTTTCATTGACATCTCTGATTTATTGTTCACTGGTGTGGAGGAGGGGTCAACCTGTCAGTCAAATGGGATCCACCACATGCAAACCACATCTATCTAATCAACACCCCATGTACAAAATCAAGCCTCGCCCTATTTTAATGCCTTGAAGAAAAAAAATCCTCTCCAGCGACTCGTCCGCCACCTTGACTTTAGACATTACGCTAGAGAATCATTCAAGCACTAGCTCTAAAGTGACGTTGGTGAAGTAGCAGTTTCTGCTGTTCTGACATCAGCTGTAGATATGAATGAATGGCGGAAGTAAGTAGGGTTTTTATACTGCGTTTGATTTTCTTTTTTATATACACGATTATGCCGTCGAACTGTAGTATAATGCAATATCACACTTGTAGCAGTACAATATGGCTGTATATCAGCACTGGTGGAATGCTAAGGCAATGCACGCCTCCCACCAGTGCTGGTATACAGCCATATCACACTGCTACAAGTGTACACACACACACACACACATATATATATATATATATATATATATATATATATATATATATATATATATATATATATATATATATATATATATATATATATATATATATATATATATATATATATATATATATATATATATATATATACATATATATACATATATATATATATATACATATATATACATATATATATATATACACATATACATA
>NC_079443.1:56145503-56245503 GCF_903798145.1 Danio aesculapii | reverse complement strand
GCTTTTTCTACATTAAAATGGTAATATGTTGTATTTTGAAACTTTATAATATCAGTGCATTGTACAATAGGCTTTTATTTTTACAAACATTCATATGTTGTATTTCAAAGCACAAGAAAAGCAGTGCATTGCTGAAGTATAGGCTTCTTCTACATTCAGACACATTCATATGTTTTGAACTGCATAACAATTATGGATGCAACAATAGATTTTGGTTGTACGATTATATAGTCTGAAGAATAATCATGGTGTCGTGATTATCACATCTAATGTAAATTCAAGCTTTATATTAGGTAAGTAGCTATTTAGATGAACTGTTGTTGCCTTCTGCGTTTCTGCGTTAATAATTCGTCTAACATATCTTTTGTTTACATTGCACTGAAAGAAACGGACATCTGTTTTCTACTGCGTGCGCTTGGAAAGCTGCGAACGTGTTGCTCTGCTTGCGCCAGCATATTGTCATATATTCTTACATTAGAGATAACAAACTTGCAAGCGGAAAAGACGTGATATGGGAACAGGCGCTGCTATAGTTAATCCGGTGTGCGTGCGTATTAGCCACAAGCTCGGAACTTTAAACTAGCGCACAGGTGGCAACTTGGCATAACTTTGTTTAATTGCAGCAATTTCGTTTCATTCTGTGCAACAGAAATGCAGCTTAGAGATGCCTTTACGATTAATTAATAGTGACGAATTAAAGCGCAGTTAATAGTGAAATCGGCTAATCGTTGTATCCATATTAACGATATCAGTGCATTGTACAAAAGGCCTTTTCTACAAACATATACAAATGTTTTTGCTGCCCTCCTTACTCGCTTATTTTGAATTTATTTTTGAATTTATTTTATTTAACAGGGACAATGCTCATTAATAAACGGTAAAACTGTAAATAAGACAGAGTTAGTCACAAGGGCTAATTTTCATCTGTTGCCCCCTTCCAGATTTTAAGTGAAGTTTCATAAACTAATTTCGAGAGGAGCACGTGATATGATTGAGCATGTCTGGCCGCTCATCTGTAATCAGTAATAATCCAATCAGAGTGATCCTAGTTTACTATAAATGGATAATTGTCTCCCTACTGCTCTATCTTTGTTTGGAAGAATCCCCCCTTCCACCCCATCTCCTCCTTTTCCTCCCTTTTCTAAAAAGGGGGAGCTCTCGAGACCTACCTGATCCCAGATCTCCTGATATGCTTATCGACCGGGCGGGAGCCCTGGGCTCAAATATCTCTGAGCTCAGGGTTCTCTCCCTGGACAGCATGCCAAACCTGCTTTAAACGGCAAGCGTATCTAAGTGGGAACTCTTGAAAAGGCAAATTATGGTGACTCACGCTCTGCACAGCCTTCCACTGCAGCTCGTGCTGTATTTAACAGACACACGTCACTTCAGAACCATAGCGGACGTTTTTCGACTGAACTAAATTCATTTTTGATGTCTTGGTCGTGCTTGATGTCTTGATGTCTTGATATTTTTGAGGGCTGGAACAAATTGCCTCGGTGGCCAGGTTCGGCTTGAAATAAAAGGCCCCAAAGGCCACGGTATAGTTCAAACACTGAGTGTTGGGTAAGTTACTTTATAAAAGTAACAGATTAAAAATTACTGACTACTACTGGAAAATTGTAACCTGATAACATTACTTATTACTTTATGTAAAAAAGTAATCAGAGTACTAATTACTTTACTTGGAAGTTACTTTTAAAACATAAAATATACAGATAAAAATACTAAATAAACTGCAGCTCTTTCAGTAATTTAACATTTACTGAAAAACATCACAATGGGTTGATCACAGCAGCTTGACATATTAAGACTTAAAGAGTTCACTCAAAACTTAAAAAACACTCATCATTCAATTTTTCCTATCCTGTTTGCTTTTTTTTTTTTACACAAAAGAAGACATGAAGAAAACTAGATACCTGTAACCATTGAGATCCATAGTATGAAAAAGCACTGCAGTGTTTGGGTGTTCTGTGTTTGTCTGAGGTTATTACCTAAATGTGTGTATTCTAAAGTATGAAGCTGATCGGTCAGTTCTTGTAACGTGACTCGCGGTTTTCAGCTGGATGCGGCTTGCGCAAAAGACGCAGTATGTGAACGGCCTCATACGCAGCTACACTTCTCTTCACATTCAGACGATCCTGCACAAAAATTTAATTTAGCCTGTTTAGGCTGAGCTGGGCTGCCGTGTTTTTGGGCGCCGGCCTCCTCTTTGGTGACGAGCATTGTCGTAGAATGCTTTCTATTCAAGTGCTTGAACAAGTTGGTGGTCAAGTTAAAAGAGTTCTTTAAACTGCATTTCACAGCAATATATTTGTTTTTACGCTCAGTCAAAATAATGTCTGTATTTCCTTAAAGAAGCAGACACTCTCGACAGCAGCCATTTCGGCTCACGTTCTTGAGCAATTTAAAAGTGCATGCTTATTAACTGACGTTGCAGCAGAAAACATGTTTTATAAGAAGCATTTTTTCTTATAAAAACTATATTTATGTAGTCTGTTAATTTTTTCCATAGCTGTATATACAGTATGATAACAGATACTAACCCTGCATCAGGAAAATTATATTTAATCTTAATATTTATATAAAAAACAAAGATGCAAATAATCAACATTTGTAGGAATAATAATAAAAAAAACATTTAAAATAGATAATTTTTTCCTGATCATTCTATCCACACAAGACATGCAATACATACAACAATGCCAAATGCTGCTTACCTTTAACAGGACTTCATGTTGGGAATGATTTATGCTGCGTAAAAATGTCTGCTAGCGCTCCAAAATCCACTGTTTGCCATGAGAAACCACACCTGTAATTCAAAAACAAACAAAAAACTGAATTTATTTACTGTAACACAATCTTAATGCTAAATAAATGTCATGCAATTGTAATAAAACAAAGTGATAACTCAACAGAGATTTTGGTCTTCAAACAAGAAACAAATGCCAGAAAATTCAACCAGTTTGTCAACACACTGTAAAAAAATGTGACCTATTAGTTTTTACAAATTTAAGTTTGTAACAAGTTGGTGCGAATGGTGCGGTGCGGATTGAGCGTTTTGCGCGTTTGGCGCGCGAAACACTAGAGTTCAAAAATCTGAACTTCAGCGGACATTCGCGCCGCGTTAACCAATCGGGAGCTTGCTCTCGTGAGGGCTGGATTGTGACGTATAGCCTGTTGTTGGTGTCCCAGGGGAAATCCTCTAGCCAAAGCCAACATCAGATCAAACTGGGCTTGACTCAGTCAGAAGCACCGCTGAAAGCCTCCATCATCCAGGTTAAGTTTCTGGAGGAGTTTATGAGCTCACAGAGCTGGATGCACCTCTGAAAGCATCTAGTGGACTCAGACACTGCCCTAGATGCTGTTTTTCAGCCTTCATAAAGCACATAAACACTGTTATTTTCTCAATAAAATCCATCTTAGCCATTTAGCAACGAAGCTACAGTCACCTGGCAGACTGAAGCCATGCCCATCACGCGAATCAGCGTCTGAAGTGAATTTGACGCGCGAATAAAGCGAGTAAACTCAAACGTTCACGCGTCTATTTACGAATATTTGCGAATAGCGCGATTTATCCTAGCGTTCCGCGTCTGGTGTGAACACAGCATAAGAATTGGGACAGCACTACAGCACCTGCACACGTCATCATATGTCCGCGATCTCTTGCTTCATGTGAGATCAGACGATCGCGACTGCTGTAGTTATTCTAGTTGGGCTATTTTTTGGTATTTATCTTCAGGAAATCACTGAAGGCATATATTATGTTTTCATAACCATCTAATGTGGCAATAAGATCATAACTGTACTGTGTGTTTACATCATGGCCTTATTCATCTATGTAAACACACAAAACAACACTAACATTATAGCAGACACTGTAAAAAGCTCATTCTTAGCCACTAGACTTTTCTGACAGGGTATTCCAGTGTTATCGGGTGTCAGAATGGTGTGGGACTGATATACAGGAATTATGGATTATGTTGCGAAATTTAGCAGGTTTTTTTTTTTTTTTTGCTTTTTTTTTTTTTAAAGCATGATGGTAAAACATGAACGCAGTTATGACTATATTAAAACATGTTTTTGTTTGTTGTAAAAATTTGTAATAATGACAAAAAATACTAATTTGTGGATTTACTTCCGGGTTCAGCAATACTGCCGTTGTGGCTGGTGCATTCTGCAAAATTATCTTACCCCTTGGTTTTGGTTGTTGATAGATTGGATACGTTTGCGGTCGGAGGTTAACGAGACTAATTTGTATCATTTACTAAATTTCTGATTTATTAACGCCTACCCCCACCCCAACCCTAAACCCAACCGTCACAGTAAGGTAAAAACAGTAGTTGTACCGAATATTATTTATTCGGACAGACCCTTCCCCTTAGCCCTACGCCTTCAAGCTAAAGAGAATTGGGACACCATTACCCCTTGGCATGAACACGCAAAACGAGGGGTAGGGGTAAGGGGAAGGGCTAAGGGGTAGAATTGGGATTGGGCCTTACTCTCCCTTCACTTGTTCAAAACCTATTTGAATTTCTTTCCTCACTTGAACACAAAAGAATATTGAAGAATACTGGTTGCTTGCACTCATTGACCTCCATAATATTTCCTTTTCCTATAATAAATTATACAACCCCAGTTTAGAAAAGGTTGAGACAGTATGGAAAAAAACAAAAGTAGTGATTTAAATAAAAATTTACTATGACTTGTATTTCATTGCAGACAATACATCAGACATAATTTATTGTGTTCCTCTTGATTTTTATTTTTATTTTTTTGTAAAGACACATTCCAACTTTGGTTTTTCCAACACATTTCAAAAAGAGTTTGAACAGTAAAGCATTTACTACCTTGTAAGGTTGCCATTCCTTTTTCACAATGGTTAAAAGACGTTTAGGGACTGAAGACACCAAGTGAAGAAGTGTTTCAGGTGTAATTTTGTCCCATTTAAACAAGTCTAAAGGTGTGAAATATACAGGGTCTTCATTGTCGCATTTTCAGAATGTGGAACACATTCTCTATTGGACACAGGTTGGGACTGAGGACAGGCCAGTCAAGTACCTGTATCCTCTTTTTAATGTGTGCAGAATGTGCTTTTGCATTGTCTTGTTCGAATATGCAAGGCCGTCCCTGGAAAAGAAGGCAGCATATTGTGCTGCAAAGGCTTTTCAGCATTAATGGTGCATCACAGAAGTGATCTTTGCCACGGGCACTGACACAACCCCATACCATGACAGACCCTGGCTTTTGGAGTTGTTGCTGGTAACAGTCTGGATGATCCTTTTCTTCTTTGGTCTGGAGCACACGGTGTCCATTTATCCCCTTAAAAAATACCTGAAATACGGATTCATCTGACCACAGTACACGTTTCCACCGTGTGATGGTCCATCCCAGATGCCTCAGAGCCCAGAGAAGTCGACAGCGCTTCTGGACACTGTTAACATAGGGCTTCCTTTTGGCACAATACAGTTTCTCTGACATTTGTGGATGTAACTACGTGTTATAGTATACTTGACAATATAGTATATAGTATACTTGACAAAGGAAAGGATGTATATTTACAAATAAAATGAAGTTGACCAGACTAAGCATGAAATATTTTGTGTTTATATTGTCTGCAATGAAAAACAAGTCAAAGCAAATTTGGAAATCACTACTTTCTTGTTTTCTGTCCCAATTTTTTTCTGATTTGGGGTTATATTATTTTATATTGAACAGATCAAATAGAAAAACTCATAAATGTTTAAAACCATGAAGTAATTTTAATTTTTGGTGAATTATTACTTCACACGTGGCTAATGAGTGTTCCTATTCATGACGAAACTGAACTTTAACTTCATGATAAGGTGTGTACGGGACATGAGAGGTCATGAAAACACAATTAAGTTTACTGACAAAAGAAGAAGAAGGGATTAAAATAGAAGGAGTGAATGACAGGACTGAAAATCTGGAGAAATAGCTAGAAAAGAGCACTGAAACGGTGAAATAAAGGGGAAGCAGATGGGTGAAAATGAAGGTCAAATTGGATTGGGAGGTTTGTCAAAATGTGATGACATAAGCAATCTGTACACTGTTATTGCACTTTGCTGGAGGTGGAGGGAAACATTTTAAAATTACAGGAAAAAAAAAAGAAAAGGAAAAAAAATGGGAAAGAAAGCACGGGAGCTGCCAGCTCTCCGCCAGGAATGATCGCCTCAAGTGTTTTCTCTTTGTTCCCTCGCCGATTCACTTTCCTCCATCTCAAGCTCGGCTCTACTTGCTCTCTTCTTTCTATAAGACATAAAACACACCCAGAAACACACACATACACGACTGGGATCTCTTCAGTATCTCAATTGTTTCTCCTAAAAGAGTGATTCTAAGCTGACGGAGCACTTGTGAACGGGATTGTGAAGAGCAACAAAAAAACAAGCAAAATGTGGTAAATGTTAAAGATTTAAACTTTCTTCTTCTTCTTTTTCTTCTTCTTCTTCTTCTTCTTCTTCTTCTTCTTCTTCTTCTTCTTCTTCTTATTATTATTATTATTATTATTATTAGTAGTAGTAGTAGTAGTAGTATTATCAAAAAACATCTAATACATTCCAGTGTCTGACAGCAATTCTGCTTACTTTGGTCTACACTAAAAAAATGGTGAATTGGATTTACTACATTTTTTAAGGTATAAGTGGTTGCAAACTATTTATATTGGCTGAATTTAAACAAATTAAATTGAGTTATGTTCAACTTCATTTCTTTGTTTAATTTCAGCCCATAAAATATTGTTTGCAACCACTTATACCTTAAAAAATGTAGTAAATCCAATTCACCATTTATTTCAGTGTACTTGTATCTGACCAAGATCACACAATGAGATGCAATAGAGAGAATGTTAATGTTAATTTTGGAGTCTGATGATGGACAGACATTCGCTGAAAATGAAAATTCAATGTTGATCCAATGTAACATTGGACAAACATTGAATATTTATTAGGATTGGAAATCAAGGGAAATGCTAAAGTCCATTGTTCATTTTCCTCAACCTCCAGAACTGTCATTCTCCAATATTTAAGAGATTCTGAAATTGATGTAAAAATTAAAATAAAGTTGATATCAAAATTATAACTTGATGCCAGGCTCCAAAACTGGATAGACATTGAATTTTGGTTGCAAATTAAAATCAAATTTGACATCAAAATTCAGCATTGGCTTGAGGTTAGCTTCCAACATTGTACTGAAGATAAATATTGATTAGAAATTAAATTTCAGTTTGATGTCAAAACCAAATTTTCCCTTGCCGCCAAACTCCAACATTGGATAAATACCCATGACTCAAGACCAACACAATAAGTGTTGTTTAGTGTTATGTGGACATTAAAGCACATTTTGGTTACATTTTCTAATGGCGTATTGTCATGAGACCTCTAGAAGAAACAGTTTTCTTGAAAATATACTATACAGGAACACTCCACTTTTTTTGGAAATACTTTGCAAGTCAAGTCAAGCTAGAGTTAAACAGTTGAGTTTTACTCGAGTTGTTACCTAGCTGGGGATTATTATCAAGCGCTGCATCATTGCACTGCTGCAGCCATGGTATGGCAGCAAAGTTTCTTCATTATTACACCAGAATAAGAGTATTGTTTCTTTCCATATTGAAAAAAATAGGATTTATTGAAATAGGAAATAATATTGAAAAACAAAAGTTTTTTTTTTTTTTTTGAGCGAGATGCTAATGGTCTAATCCAATTCAATGATTTATGCTAAGCTAAGCTATAAATGCTCCAGTCAGACCTGGAAATTGGTTGAATGGGTTCAAAAATGGTAAAACTTAACTATTTAACTCTAAGGGACCTGTAAAATTAACCTATTTAAAAAAAAAAAGTGGAGTGTTCCTTTAAGACCAACATATTAACATCAATAATTTACTGATGTTGGTGTTAGTCATCACTGAATTTTGATCTCCAGACATTTGGATGTTAGTGGCCTTTTGAGATGCGCTCAGATTTATCAACAGTGTCAGCAATAAAAATCATTCATTCATTGTCCTTTGGCATAGTCTCTGATTTATCAGGGGACACCACAGCGGAATGAACCGCCAACTATTCCAGCATATGTTTTATGCAGCGGATGCTCTTTCAGCCACAACCCAGTACTGAGAAACACCCATACACACTCAAACACACTACGGCCAATTTAGTATATTCAATTCACCCATGTGTTTGGACTGTGGGGGAAACCGGAGCACCCGGAGGAAACCCACAACAACACAGTGAGAACATGCAAACTCCACACAGTAATGCCAACTGGTCCAGCCGGGACTCAAACTAGCAACCTTCTTGCTGTTAGGCGACAGTGCTAACCACTCAACCATCGTGCCACCAGCAATAAAACAGAGATGTCAATTTGAGCTCAACAATTTCTTATCTAATTTGCCCCAAGATCACATAATCTGAGCTGCTTTCCACAGCATTGCTATACTGTAGCTCTATACTGTACTGTGTCAACAAGTTGATACCTCAGCTTAAGAACTCCATCAAGGCTCTTGAGCTGTGAAGAAGCCACTATTTCTCTCTCTCATCTCTGCCTCTACCAGTCCTCCACACACACACACGCATGGATGGATGCCAGATGAAGAGGAGAGGCATATCTGGACGTAATGTCATTATGAACGCTTCCCTTAAAGCTCAATCATAACTCCGTTACGAGCGCTACAGCTCTTTATATGACACAAATGAAGTCGTCCATCTTCCCCGGGATTGAGTCATCAATTTCCCCTGGCGATAAGGCTCGTTTGCAGTACCTAATCATCTGTCTGCTCCACGCTGTCCTGCAGGCTGATCGGATGGCGCTTTTGAATACTGCTACAACAAGCATGACAATCGTAGCCGTCCATTAAGATTGAAAGGCCTCCATTATGGCGGCCGCCTGTGGGGGGGAAACTGAGCTTTTTCTTTGTGCGCGAAACACGGGGCCGCGTAAATCACTTCGCTCGGCTGTGTGTTTATTGATTACAGCCACTTGTGCGCTGAATTCTGCACCGAATAAAAGAGGGGATTTATTTTCCTCGCTGTCAGAGTGTCGGCGCACGGGGAGAGCCGCTCAGGAGAGTTACAGCTCAAGGTGCGACTAGGGTGAGATTTCTGTACGGGCGCGAGCATGCACGTGCGCTTGTATACGCTGTGATAGCAACCCCGCTGGGCCATTGATTTCTTTGATGCTCTGTAATGAAGCAATGCTGAGACATAAATTATGTATTAACCAGCAGACAGGCGATGACCTCTGATTCATTCACAACCTGTTATGTTTATACAGTCATACAGAAGGCCAGCCGGCTACGCTTTGGCTTTCATACTGCCGTTTGCTGAGCGAGCCACTTCAGGTCACAGATATTTCTGGACACCATTTAAGCACGTGCTCTCTTGTAAAGGAACATAAATGTTGATTAACAAATGAAATTTGGTGTGATGCTCATTCATTCATTCATTTTCCTTCAGCTTAGTCCCTTTAATCATCAGGGATAGCCACAGTGGAATGAACCGTCAACTTATCCAGCATATGTTTTACACAGCAGATGCCCTTCCAGCTGCAACCCAGTACTGAGAAACATACATACACACTCATTCACACACATACACACACACTATGGCCAATTTTATTCATTCATTTTCCTTAGTCCCTTTATTAATCAGGGGTCACCACAGTGGAATGAACCATCATTTTATCCAGCATATGTTTTTACTCAGTGGATGCCCTTTCAGCCGCAACCCAGTACTGGGAAACACCCATATATATATATATATATATATATATATATATATATATATATATATATATATATATATATATATATATATATATATATATATATATATATATGTATATATATATATATATATATGTTCTTGCATTCACACACATACACTATGTGAAGTTTATTTATAAACATATTTCGAGAGGATCACGTGCTTATGATTGTTCTCAGCTATTCCAACATCAGCCCACGACCAATCATCCAATCAGTTGATTCCTAACCCACTTTAAATAAACAAAGTTTTCTTATCTCAATCTTTCCTTATTTCAATCAACACCCCCCCCCCCCCCCCATCCAACCATACCTTCCCTCCTTTAAACAGGCGGCACGGTGGCCAGTGATTAGCACTGTTGCCTCACAGCGAGAATGCCTCTGGTTTAATTCCCTTCTAAACCACGTGGCATTTCTGTGCGGAGTTTTGCTTGTTCTCCCTGTGCTCGCATGGGTTTTCCCCGGGTTCTCCGTTTTCCTCCCACAGTCCAAATAACAAGCACCCTAAGCAAATTGATCACAAAAATGTTTACAATAGTCAAGCTCTAAGTACACCTCTTCTCAGCCATCCATATCCGACACATAAGCAAGGGGGGAGTAATCGAGATCTACCTGAGCTCAAACTCCCCTCTTGCCCTGCAACGGGAGGGAGCCCAGGGCTCGAGGAACTCAAAAGCTCAGGGCTATCTCCTGGGACAGCATGCAAAAACAAGCTTTATTATCAATCAACAGTTAAGTGTGAACTCTTGAAAACCAATTTAGTTTATTCAATTTACTTATAGCGCATGTGTTTGGACTGTGGGGAAAACCGGAGCACCCGGACGAAACCCATGCCAACATGGGGAGAACATGCAAACTCCACACAGAAATGCCAACTGGCCCAGCCGGGACTCAAACCAGTGACCTTCTTGTGGTGAGGCATCAGTGCTAACCACTAAGCCACTATGCCACCCAATTTAAAGGCTTCTTAAAGTTATTTTAATTTTTTAGATTAACATTAATAGAGGCACAGCAAATGTGCATGGGTTTGAATATGCAAATGAACTTGATAAACGTCCTGCTAGTCAGATAAAAAAATAAACACAACTCAATTCACTGTGTGATTACATTTAGCAGACACTTTTGTCAAAAGCGTCCTACAATTGAGAGGACATTCAGCAATTCAACAAGAAATGGCAACACACACAAGAAGTGGTAATTATACAAAGGACATACATAGTGCTGAGATAATTAGGTGCTAGAGTAAAAGGGAGGGTCGGAATTTGGCATCAACAACATGAAAGCTTGGATCCATCCTGCCTTGTATCAGTGGTTTAGGCTGCTGGTGGTGGTGTAATGATGTGGGGGATATTTCTTGGCACACTTTGGGCCCATTAGTACCAACTGAACATCGTGTCAATGCCACAGCCTACCTGAGTATTGTTGCTGACTATTTCTATCCCTTTATAACAACAGTGTACCTATCTTCTGATGGCTACTTTCAGCAGGATAACACGCCATGTCATAAAGCGCAAATCATCTCAGACTGGTTTCTTGAACATGACAACGAGTTCACTGTACTCAAATGGCCTCCACAGTCACCAGAGCTCAATCCAATAGATCACTAAAGGTTGTGGTGGAACGGGAGATTCACATCATAGATGTGTGGCCGACAAATCCGCAGCAACTGCGTGATGCTATCATGTCAATATGGCCCAAAATCTCTGAGGAATATTTCCAGTATCTTGTTGAATCTACACCATGAAGGATTAAGGCAGTTCTGAAGGCAAAAGGGGGTCCAACCCGGTACTAGTAAGGTGTACCTAATAAAGTGGCCGCTGACTGTACATTTTAAGTAGAATTTTAAAAGCCTACTATTAGCATGAAAAACTTCTGCTGATTCCTAAACAACTGACACGTGACACATAAACAACTTTAGAGCAAACAGTGAAGGCTGATTCCTGAACAAATGATTAACACATAAGCTGGTTTTTTTTCACATATTCGTTTTCTTTCTTGGCTTAGTCCCTTTATTAATCAGGGGTCGCCACATATGTTTTATGCAGCGGATGCCCTTCCACTGCGAAACACCCACTCATTCACACACATGCACTGTGGACAATTTAGCTAACCCAATTCACCAATGGCACATCTTTGGACTTGTGGAGGAAACCCACTTCAACACGGGGAGAACATGCAAACTCCACAAAGAAATGCCAACTTACCCAGCCGAAGCTCGAACCAGCAACCTTCTTGCTGCGAGGCGATCGTGCAACCCACTGCACCACCTTGACACCTGCTGGTTCTTTTTCCAGAATTAAAAATGTCAGTGAACAGTATAATGCTGATTTAATTACTGTAATGGGCAGTTTTTTTACACTATATCTTAACATTAGCATGAAATGTGTTGTGCTTAAAAACAATCATAAACATTAGCATTATATATTACACTGAAATAATGTTTCATTGGATTTACTAAATGTTTTTAAGGTAAGTGGCTCTAAACAATTGATATGGGCTGAATTTAAGCAAACAAATTAAATTGAATAATGTTCAACTTCATTTGTTTATTTTAATTTAGCCCATATCAATTGTTTGCAACAATTTGCAATGAACCATTTTTTTCAGTGTATGCTGACTTCCAAAGTAATAGCCCATGAGAGAAGTCCTCCTTAATAAATCTAAATATTAGCCCAGTTATATTGATTCTTGACCAAAAGGACCTAAGCAGTTAACAAATTACTGGTATTGTATTATTTACTGGTATACTGGTAAAAATTATTTACTGTCTTCATGGCAGAGATAAAATAAATCAGTTATTAGAAATGAGTTTTTAAAACTATTATGTTTAGAAATGTCTTCTCTCCGCTAAACAGAAATTGGGCAAAAAAATAAACAGGGGGCTAATAATTCAGGGGGTTAAATAATTCTGACTTCAACTGTATTTCCTTCATGGTGACCCAACATTTATACATTAAGTTAATTGTAATTACAAATTAAAGTGGATTGAACGTAAAACAAACTTAAGAATTGTGTTGTTTCAACTCATTTTAAGTAGTCCGAACAAGCAGCAAAAGTCATTTTGTGTAAGAACAATCTACTTTTATAAGAATAATCTAATAGTCAATAAAATTATTTAATAATCTAACTGTATATGTCAAAAACATTAAGATTGGACCCTCATGCATTTATTAATCATACAGTAGTTCAACATTAACTAATGCGTTATTCAAATCTAATTGTTCACATTTATGAAGAGACCCAAATACGTCCCAGGTGTGTTTTTTTGCAGTTTTTGATATCGCGAAACCACCAGAGGCCGATGTGTATGCTTTTTGAGATCTCAAATTTCTCTCGCGAGTGCCATTCGCGCCTGCTGTTCTCGTATAAATCCACCAGAGGCCACTGTCGACTGACTGACTGTCTGGCCCACCCTCGTCCTTCCCTAAACCCAAGCGATAGTGCTTTAAAAAACACCCGATCACCCCCTTTCATAAACCCAACCGACAGTGTTTTCAAGAGCAATCAAGAAAAAGAAAAACCCTCGCGGCAGCCTGATTTTTTACTACGTTTTCAGATTTTACCACATTCTCACCCTGTTATTTACTTGTTTATGTTATTTTTCGGCTTCTGATTTTGTCTTACCTGCTTTCTGGAGCCGTTCTTCGCGAACCTCGTCGTCACGGCAACTGGACACACTGATAACAGAGGAAAAGCCGTCCATACGGAGGTAAGCAGTCATCTGGTAAGTGCAAAAAGGAATACCGTTATACCTCTGGCTACATAATTCATGATCTCTAGAAATGTATATAGGGCTACGTTTTCAGAATTAGTCTGTGTTGCAACCAGATTATGACAAAGGCAGATTTTTTTTATATTCAAATTTTGTCCTTTGCATTTTGATTGGTTTGTTTTAGACATTTTGATACATACCAGTAATAAATGTATTTCTAATTGTTTGTTAATGTAGTAAATACATGGATCATTATTTTAAAGTGCTACCTTATAAGTTAATTGCATTTTACTCTATATGCCAAAAAACACTCCATGGTTGGACCCTCATGCAGCGCAGTTTCATTTATTTCTGTAACCGCAGAAAACTTCTCTTTTAAAAGTCTCCCGATAGAGCTACAAATTAGACGGGTTTTCTATTTGAGCGAGCGAAGCTTTTCAGCGCCTGTGTTCTCAGAGCTCCCCAAACCGTAAATCTGCGCCGAATCTCCCTGTTTATGGTCAAACCTCCCTGGAGCCTGCTGTCCAGAGCTCTGCTGGGATTCTCTCCGGCTGTAAAGTGCTTCCTGAGTAATCATTACTCACAGTTTTGGAGCAGCGCTGGCTGGCAGCGTGTTGATATTTCCTCCATCCTTTTCATTAATTGAGTATTGACGGAGATTGGAGAGTCATTACACCTCATTGATCCGTCTTATTTCTGCAGCCGCAGCGTTGCCAAACTGGCGGACAAACAGCGAGAGCTTGAGGGAATTAGTTTAAAGTGTATAACTCAACATCATATCATAACCAGCATCTCAGCGTGAGTGCCTAGAGAGCTAAATGAACCGGCTTCTGCTTCCCTGAGCTTATTCGGGAGGATGCACGGCTCAATTTGTACAGCAATACAGTGCTTATTTTATTGGATATTCCTCTAAAATAAATTCATGCTTTGACCTCTAGATACTGTATGTTGCATGAAAAAGAACAATGTAAATATAGCTGCAAGCAGCAGCTGGGTCCAAGCTCTTTAAGGCAAATGCATACAAAATATGTATTCAGTATTGCAGGAACAACTGAAACCATTAATGAAAAGACTATTTTTAGTTATTTACGTTATTTGCAATAGATTTGTAGGATATTATAATAGTTATAGCGCCACATGCTGACCGATCTTGTCAAAGGCATTTGTTTGCTCCCTTGGAATCATGTTGCATGCTTTTGAGTGAAGTTCTATGTAAATCAGTCAGAATTAAGGGCATTTCATCCATATCCTGTGATATAGAAATAACGCATTCTGTCGCCTTTTAACTTTTAAACTGTCACTGATGACCTGATCTGTCTAAAAGTTTGCATTTCCATAATCACGTTTTCCAAAATTTGGCCACTTATTGATCCAGAAAGGCAAGAAAATTGCACTGCAGTGATTTTACAGAGGTTGAGTGCAAAAAAGATTCTGGCTCATTCTGGAAACGTAGCCCTATATACATTTCTGGAGATTGCGAATTATGTATCCAGAGTTATGTATGGCTGCATTTTGTCTTAAAAACGAATGCTACATGGCGGTTTGACACTGTTTAATTTCACGCTTACCAGCTGACCGCTTACCTCCGACGGCTTTCCCAGTGTTTCCAGTTTGTTCAGTAGCTTGACATGTACGTCTGTGGACTTGAGATGCAAAGGGGAGTTGACCGCGACAACGAGGTTTGAGTCCGGCGAAGAACAGTTCCAGAAAGCAGGTAAAACAAAAGTCAAAAAATAAATAAACAAGTAAATAACAGGGTGAGAATTTGGTAAGATCAGACTGCTGCGAGTGCTTTTCTATTTCTGGATTGCTTTTGAAAACACTGGTTGGGTTTAGGAAAGGGGTGGGCGGGTCAATCGGTGCTTTTGAAAACACTATTGGTTGGGTTTAGGGAAGGGGTGGGTGGGGATATCGGTCAGTTGGTCAGTTCAGTCAGTTAGTCAGTCGACAGCGGCCTCTGGAGGATATACACGAGAACAGCAGGCGCGAATGGCAGTCGGGAGAGAACCAAAAACTGCAAAAAACATACCTCTTCTCTCTAGTAATGTATATAGGGGTACATAATCAGAATGAGCCTGGGTTATATGAATATTATGCTCCTGTATGAAAAGTCATGTATGGCTGCTAGGTCTAACAGGTGCTTAAAGTTCATTGGCCGATGGCGGCAAGATTTTTTGAGACACAACAGTGCCCTCATAATTATGGGTGGCACTTTGGACAAAGTTATAGCTCACGCTTAATTAATAGAGAAAAAGTTCAGATGGTAAATTCACTAGAGGGCGCTTGTCTACATTTTTGCAAATCTGAAATAAGTTCCTTAGGGTGTACTCACACTAGGTAGGGTTGTCTTGTACTGTGCCCTGGCGCGATTGTCCCCCACGACTAAAATCCATATGAAACAGTCCTTTAAACGTGACATTGCATCTTCATTTTTGCTGCTCAGGCTTGTTTGGCCCTCACACTACAAGCGTACTATGCCAAAGCCCAACCGAACCGTGCTCTGGCACACCTCTTCCAACCGGGCCAGGGCCGGCCCACTGAACAATGCCTAGGCCGAATTCGGAGCACTCACACTTGTCAAACGAACCGGTAAATGGGGGTCAAACATGCCTGGGGTACGGATAGCCTAGAGTGTGGGTAAACCCTTAGGGTCCAGGAGAAGTGGGGTTGTGGAATAGATCACCTAGACCAGCAAACCACTGACCTAAAACCTTCCCTAAACCCAACAAACTGTTTTCAAAAGCAAATGTAAGAGAAAAGTGCTCTGCGACCACATAGTCGCACCTTCATTTTACATAGATTTTATCTTTTTTAGTGGAACCATCTAAATCTGCCTATTTTTAACAGAAACAGAAAAAAAATGCTGTTTTGACTATTTTACCACTATTTTTTTTCATTGTACTTATGACTGATTAAATACCTACATGTAATTACATTTGTAATTACACTGTTGACCACCCTTTACACTGTAACCCACCCATACCACCAAACCTGTCCCTAACCCTACCTATATCCCACCTTAAGAGCATTCTGCAATAAATTATAATCACAGTAAGTACATTGTATTTATTTTTTATGCAAGTACATAGTAGTTAAGGCTATTTAACATAAAGTAAGACCAGCACTTTTTGTATTTAAGGGTGTACTCACACTAGGTTATCCGAACTGTGCCCAGGCCCATTTCCTGGTTCGTTTGTCAAGTCTGAGTGCTCTGAATTGGGAACAGGCGAGGGTTAGTTGGCCGGCCCTGGCCAGGTTGGTGTGCCAGAGCACAGTCCACTTGTAGTGTGAAAAGCATGCCTGAGCGCAAAACTGAAGCCCTGACATCCCTTTTAAGTGACTACTTCATATTTATTAATCATTCTTTTTTCCAATGAATGCGAACTGTCATAGTTTATTAAAGATGCAACCCCCCGCTCGACGTCAGTTGTTTTGGGCTATTCTTAGACATCTATTAGATTTTCATTGAAAGGCCAAATTTAGTCTTGTTTAGCCGAGCCAACTATGTTTAGATATCTATTAGATAAATTGCTAAGTATATTACCTTAACAATTAATGAAAAATAAGGTAGTTGTACTTACTAAGTTTTGGGTTTTCCTTAACCCTGGTGCTCTGTTCAAATCGACTACCTTTTGTTATGTCGGGATGAAAACATCCACTGAAAAAACTGCTGTAAAAATGCATCAGATAAATATTTCTTTCAATTAAAACATAAAATATACAGATAAAATACTAATAAACTGCAGCTCTTTCAGTAATTAACATTTACTGAAAACATCACAATGGGTTGATCACAGCAGCTTGACATATTAAGATTAAAGAGTTCACTCAAAACTTAAAAAACACTCATCATTCAATTTTTCCTATCCTGTTGCTTTTTTTTTTTTACACAAAAGAAGACATGAAGAAAACTAGATACCTGTAACCATTGAGATCCATAGTATGAAAAAGCACTGCAGTGTTTGGGTGTTCTGTGTTTGTTGAGGTTATTACCTAAAGTGTGTATTCTAAAGTATGAGCTGATCGGTCAGTTCTTGTAACGTGACTCGCGGTTTTCAGATGATGCGCTGCGCAAAAGACGCAGTATGTGAACGGCTCATACGCCAGCTACACTTCTCTTCACATTCAGACGATCCTGCACAAAAATTTAATTTAGCCTGTTTAGGCTGAGCTGGGCTGCGTGTTTTTGGGCGCCGGCCTCCTCTTTGTGACGAGCATTGTCGTAGAATGCTTCTATTTCAAGTGCTGAACAAGTTGGTGGTCAAGTTAAAAGAGTTCTTTTTAAACTGCATTTCACGCAATATATTTGTTTTTAGCTCAGCAAAATAATGTCTGTATTTCCTTAAAGAAGCAGACACTCTCGACAGCAGCCATTTCGGCTCACGTTCTTGAGCAATTTAAAGTGCATGCTTATTAACTGACGTGCAGCAGAAAACATGTTTTAAGAAGCATTTTTTTCTTATAAAAACTATATTTATGTAGTCTGTTAATTTTTTCCATAGCTGTATATACAGTATGATAACAGATACTAACCCTGCATCAGGAAAAATTATATTTAATTAATATTTATATAAAAAACAAAGATGCAAATAATCAACATTTGTAGGAATAATATAAAAAAAACATTTAAAATAGATAATTTTTTCCTGATCATTCTATCCCACAAGACATGCAATACATACAACAATGCCAAATGCTGCTTACCTTTAACAGGACTTCATGTTGGGAATGATTTATGCTGCGTTAAAAATGTCTGCTAGCGCTCCAAAATCCACTGTTTGCCATGAGAGAAACCACACCTGTAATTCAAAAACAAACAAAAAACTGAATTTATTTACTGTAACACAATCTTAATGCTAAATAAATGTCATGCAATTGTAATAAAACAAAGTGATAACTCAACAGAGATTTTGGTCTTCAAACAAGAAACAAATGCCAGAAAATTCAACCAGTTTGTCAACACACTGTAAAAAAATGTGACCTATTAGTTTTTACAAATTTAAGTTTGTAACAAGTTGGTGCGAATGGTGCGGTGCGGATTGAGCGTTTTGCGCGTTTGGCGCGCGAAACACTAGAGTTCAAAAATCTGAATTCAGCGGACATTCGCGCCGCGTTAACCAATCGGGAGCTTGCTCTCGTGAGGGCTGATTGTGACGTATAGCCTGTTGTTGGTGTCCCAGGGGAAATCCTCTAGCCAAAGCCAACATCAGATCAAACTGGGCTTGACTCAGTCAGAAGCACCGCTGAAAGCCTCCATCATCCAGGTTAAGTTTCTGGAGGAGTTTATGAGCTCACAGAGCTGGATGCACTCTCTGAAAGCATCTAGTGGACTCAGACATGCCCTAGATGCTGTTTTCAGCCTTCATAAAGCACATAAACACTGTTATTTTCTCAATAAATCCATCTTTAGCCATTTAGCAACGAAAGCTACAGTCACCTGGCAGACTGAAGCCATGCCCATCACGCGAATCAGCGTCTGAAGTGAATTTGACGCGCGAATAAAGCGAGTAAACTCAAACGTTCACGCTCTATTACGAATATTTGCGAATAGCGCGATTTATCCTAGCGTTCCGCGTTCTGGTGTGAACACAGCATAAGAATTGGGACAGCACTACAGCACCTGCACACGTCATCAATGTCCGCGATCTCTTGCTTCATGTGAGATCAGACGATCGCGACTGCTGTGTAGTTATTCTAGTTGGGCTATTTTTTGGTATTTATCTTCAGGAAATCACTGAAGGCATATATATGTTTTCATAACCATCTAATGTGGCAATAAGATCATAACTGTACTGTGTGTTTACATCATGGCCTTATTATCTATGTAACACACAAAACAACACTAACATTATAGCAGACACTGTAAAAGCTCATTCTTAGCCACTAGACTTTTCTGACAGGGTATTCCAGTGTTATCGGGTGTCAGAATGGTGTGGGACTGATATACAGGAATTATGGATTATGTTGCGAAATTTAGCAGGTTTTTTTTTTTTTTGCTTTTTTTTTTTTAAAGCATGATGGTAAAACATGAACAGCAGTTATGACTATATTAAAACATGTTTTGTTTGTTGTAAAAATTTGTAATAATGACAAAAAATACTAATTTGTGGATTTACTTCCGGGTTCAGCAATACTGCCGTTGTGGCTGGTGCATTCTGCAAAATTATCTTACCCCTTGGTTTTGGTTGTTGATAGATTGGATACGTTTGCGGTCGGAGGTTAACGAGACTAATTTGTATCATTTACTAAATTTCTGTTATTAACGCCTACCCCCCACCCCAACCCTAAACCCAACCGTCACAGTAAGGTAAAAACAGTAGTTGTACCGAATATTATTTATTCGGACAGACCCTTCCCCTTAGCCCTACGCCTTCAAGCTAAAGAGAATTGGGACACCATTACCCCTTGGCATGAACACGCAAAACGAGGGGTAGGGGTAAGGGGAAGGGCTAAGGGGTAGAATTGGGATTGGGCCTTACTCTCCCTTCACTTGTTCAAAACCTATTTGAATTCTTTCCTCACTTGAACACAAAAGAATATTGAAGAATACTGGTTGCTTGCACTCATTGACCTCCATAATTTCCTTTTCCTATAAAAATTATACAACCCCAGTTTAGAAAAGGTGAGACAGTATGAAAAAAACAAAAGTAGTGATTTTAAATAAAAATTTACTATGACTTGGTATTTCATTGCAGACAATACATCAGACATAATTTATTGTGTTCCTCTTGATTTTTATTTTATTTTTTTGTAAGACACATTCCAACTTTGGTTTTTCCAACACATTTCAAAAGAGGTTTGAACAGGTAAAGCATTTTACTACCTTGTAAGGTTGCCATCCTTTTTCACAATGGTTAAAAGACGTTTAGGGACTGAAGACACCAAGTGAAGAAGGTTCAGGTGAATTTTGTCCCATTAAACAAGTCTAAAGGTGTTGTGAAATATACAGGGTCTTCATTGTGCATTTTCAGAATGTGGAACACATTCTCTATGGACACAGTTGGGACTGAGGGACAGGCCAGTCAAGTACCTGTATCCTCTTTTTAATGTGTGCAGAATGTGCTTTTGCATTGTCTTGTTCGAATATGCAAGGCCGTCCCTGGAAAGAAGGCAGCCCATATTGTGCTGCAAAGGCTTTTCAGCATAATGGTGATCACAGAAGTGATCTTGCCACGGGCACTGACACAACCCCATACCATGACAGACCCTGGCTTTTGGAGTTGTTGCTGGTAACAGTCTGGATGATCCTTTTCCTTCTTTGGTCTGGAGCACACGGTGTCCATTTATCCCCTTAAAAAATACCTGAAATACGGATTCATCTGACCACAGTACACGTTTCCACCGTCTGTGATGGTCCATCCCAAGATGCCCTCAGAGCCCAGAGAAGTCGACAGCGCTTCTGGACACTGTTAACATAGGGCTTCCTTTGGCACAATACAAGTTTCTCTGACATTTGTGGATTGTAACTACGTGTTATAGTCTACTTGACAATATAGGTATATAGTATACTGACAAAGGAAAGGATTGTATATTACAAATAAAATGAAGTTGACCAGACTAAGCATGAAATATTTTGTGTTTATATTGTCTGCAATGAAAAACAAGTCAAAGCAAATTTGGAATCACTACTTTCTTGTTTTCTGTCCAATTTTTTTCTGATTTGGGGTTATATTATTTTATATTGAACAGATCAAATAGAAAAACTCATAAATGTTTAAACCATGAAGTAATTTTAATTTTTGGTGAATTATTACTTCACACGGGCTACTGGTGTTCCTATTCATGACGAAACTGAACTTAACTTCATGATAAGGTGTGTACGGGACCATGAGAGGTCATGAAAACACAATTAAGTTTACTGACAAAAGAAGAAGAAGGGATTAAAATAGAAGGAGTGAATGACCAGGACTGAAAATTGGAGAAATAGCTAGAAAAGAGCACTGAAACGGTGAGGTGAATAAAGGGGGAAGCAGATGGGTGAAATGAAGGTCAAAT
This sequence comes from Danio aesculapii, assembly GCF_903798145.1. Taxonomy (NCBI): domain Eukaryota; kingdom Metazoa; phylum Chordata; class Actinopteri; order Cypriniformes; family Danionidae; genus Danio; species Danio aesculapii. The sequence continues at coordinate 56,224,021 of NC_079443.1, read as the reverse complement.
TGGATTGGGAGGTTGTCAAAATGTGATGACATAAGCAATCTGTACACTGTTATTGCACTTTGCTGGAGGTGGAGGGAAACATTTTAAATACAGGAAAAAAAAGAAAAAGGAAAAAAATGGGAAAGAAAGCACGGGAGCTGCCAGCTCTCCGCCAGAGGAATGATCGCCTCAAGTGTTTTCTCTCTTGTTCCCTCGCCGATTCACTTTCCTCCATCTCAAGCTCGGCTCTACTTTGCTTCTCTTCTTTCTATAAGACATAAACACACCAGAAACACACACATACACGACTGGGATCTCTTCAGTATCTCAATTGTTTCTCCTAAAAGAGTGATTCTAAGCTGACGGAGCACTTGTGACGGATTGTGAAGAGCAACAAAAAACAAGCAAAATGTGGTAAATGTTAAAGATTTAAACTTTCTTCTTCTTCTTTTCTTCTTCTTCTTCTTCTTCTTCTTCTTCTTCTTCTTCTTCTTCTTCTTCTTATTATTATTATTATTTATTATTAGTAGTAGTAGTAGTAGTAGTATTATCAAAAAACATCTAATACATTCCAGTGTCTGACAGCAATTCTGCTTACTTTGGTCTACACTAAAAAATGGTGAATTGGATTTTACTACATTTTTTAAGGTATAAGTGGTTGCCAACTATTTATATTGGCTGAATTTAAACAAATTAAATTGAGTTATGTTCAACTTCATTTCTTTGTTTAATTTCAGCCCATAAATATTGTTTGCAACCACTTATACCTTAAAAATGTAGTAAATCCAATTCACCATTTATTTCAGTGTACTTGTATCTGACCAAGATCACACAATGAGATGCCAATAGAGAGAATGTTAATGTTAATTTTGGAGTCTGATGATGGACAGACATTCGCTGAAATGAAAATTCAATGTTGATCCAATGTAACATTGGACAAACATTGAATATTTATAGGATTGGAAATCAAGGGAAATGCTAAAGTCCATTGTCATTTTCCTCAACTCCAGAACTGTCATTCTCCAATATTTAAGAGATTCTGAAATGATGTAAAAATTAAAATAAAGTTGATATCAAAATTATAACTTGATGCCAGGCTCCAAAACTGGATAGACATTGAATTTTGGTTGCAAATTAAAATCAAATTTTGACATCAAAATTCAGCATTGGCTTGAGGGTAGCTGTCCAACATTGTACTGAAGATAAATATTGATTAGAAATTAAATTTCAGTTTGATGTCAAAACCAAATTTTCCCTTGCCGCCAAACTCCAACATTGGATAAATACCCATGACTCAAGACCAACACAATAAGTGTTGTTTAGTGTTATGTGGACATTAAAGCACATTTTGGTTACATTTTCTAATGGCGTATTGTCATGAGACCTCTAGAAGAAACAGTTTTCTTGAAAATATACTATACAGGAACACTCCACTTTTTTTGGAAATACTTTGCAAGTCAAGTCAAGCTAGAGTAAACAGTGAGTTTTACTCGAGTTGTTTACCTAGCTGGGGATTATTATCAAGCTGCTGCATCATTGCACTGCTGCAGCCATGGTATGGCAGCAAAGTTTCTTCATTATTACACCAGAATAAGAGTATTGTTTCTTTCCATATTGAAAAAAATAGGATTTATTGAAATAGGAAATAATATTGAAAAACAAAAGTTTTTTTTTTTTTTTGAGCGAGATGCTAATGGTCTAATCCAATTCAATGATTTATGCTAAGCTAAGCTATAAATGCTCCAGTCAGACCTGGAAATTGGTTGAATGGGGTTCAAAAATGGTAAAACTTAACTATTAACTCTAAGGGACCTGTAAAATTAACCTATTTAAAAAAAAAAAGTGGAGTGTTCCTTTAAGACCAACATATTAACATCAATAATTTACTGATGTTGGTGTTAGTCATCACCTGAATTTTGATCTCCAGACATTTGGATGTTAGTGGCCTTTTGAGATGCGCTCAGATTTATCAACAGTGTCAGCAATAAAATCATTCATTCATTGTCCTTTGGCATAGTCTCTGATTATCAGGGGACACCACAGCGGAATGAACCGCCAACTATTCCAGCATATGTTTTATGCAGCGGATGCTCTTTCAGCCACAACCCAGTACTGAGAAACACCCATACACACTCAAACACACTACGGCCAATTTAGTATATTCAATTCACCCATGTGTTTGGACTGTGGGGGAAACCGGAGCACCCGGAGGAAACCCACAACAACACAGTGAGAACATGCAAACTCCACACAGTAATGCCAACTGGTCCAGCCGGGACTCAAACTAGCAACCTTCTTGCTGGTAGGCGACAGTGCTAACCACTCAACCATCGTGCCACCAGCAATATAAAACAGAGATGTCAATTTGAGCTCAACAATTTCTTATCTAATTTGCCCCAAGAATCACATAATCTGAGCTGCTTTCCACAGCATTGCTATACTGTAGCTCTATACTGTACTGTGTCAACAAGTTTGATACCTCAGCTTAAGAACTCCATCAAGGCTCTTGAGCTGTGAAGAAGCCACTATTTCTCTCTCTCATCTCTGCCTCTACCAGTCCTCCACACACACACACGCAATGGATGGATGCCAGATGAAGAGGAGAGGCATATCTGGACGTAATGTCATTATGAACGCTTCCCTTAAAGCTCAATCATAACTCCGTTACGAGCGCTACAGCTCTTTATATGACACAATGAAGTCGTCCATCTTCCCCGGGATTGAGTCATCAATTTCCCCTGGCGATAAGGCTCGTTTGCAGTACCTAATCATCTGTCTGCTCCACGCTGTCCTGCAGGCTGTCGGATGGCGCTTTTGAATACTGCTACAACAAGCATGACAATCGTAGCCTGTCCATTAAGATTGAAAGGCCTCCATTATGGCGGCCGCCTGTGGGGGGAGGGAAAGAACTGAGCTTTTTCTTTGTGCGCGAAACACGGGGCCGCGTAAATCACTTCGCTCGGCTGTGTGTTTATTGATTACAGCCACTTGTGGCGCTGAATTCTGCACCGAATAAAAGAGGGGGATTTATTTTCCTCGCCTGTCAGAGTGTCGGCGCACGGGGAGGAGCCGCTCAGGAGAGTTACAGCTCAAGGTGCGACTAGGGTGAGATTTCTGTACGGGCGCGAGCATGCACGTGCGCTTGTATACGCTGTGATAGCAACCCCGCTGGGCCATTGATTCTTTGATGCTCTGTAATGAAGCAATGCTGAGACATAAATTATGTATTAACCAGCAGACAGGCGATGACCTCTGATTCATTCACAACCTGTTATGTTTATACAGTCATACAGAAGGCCAGCCGGCTACGCTTTGGCTTTCATACTGCCGTTTTGCTGAGCGAGCCACTTCAGGTCACAGATATTTCTGGACACCATTTAAGCACGTGCTCTCTTGTAAAGGAACATAAATGTTGATTAACAAATGAAATTTGGTGTGATGCTCATTCATTCATTCATTTTCCTTCAGCTTAGTCCCTTTAATCATCAGGGATAGCCACAGTGGAATGAACCGTCAACTTATCCAGCATATGTTTTACACAGCAGATGCCCTTCCAGCTGCAACCCAGTACTGAGAAACATACATACACACTCATTCACACCACATACACACACACTATGGCCAATTTTATTCATTCATTTTCCTTAGTCCCTTTATTAATCAGGGGTCACCACAGTGGAATGAACCATCATTTTATCCAGCATATGTTGTTACTCAGTGATGCCCTTTCAGCCGCAACCCAGTACTGGGAAAACACCCATATATATATATATATATATATATATATATATATATATATATATATATATATATATATATATTATATATATATATATATATATATATATATATGTATATATATATATATATATATGTTCTTGCATTCACACACATACACTATGTGAAGTTTATTTATAAACATATTTCGAGAGGATCACGTGCTTATGATTGTTCTCAGCTATTCCAACATCAGCCCACGACCAATCATCCAATCAGTTGATTCCTAACCCACTTTAAATAAACAAAGTTTTCTTATCTCAATCTTTTCCTTATTTCAATCAACACCCCCCCCCCCCCCCCATCCAACCATACCTTCCCTCCTTTAAACAGGCGGCACGGTGGCCAGTGATTAGCACTGTTGCCTCACAGCGAGAATGCCTCTGGTTTAATTCCCTTCTAAACCACGTGGCATTTCTGTGCGGAGTTTTGCTTGTTCTCCCTGTGCTCGCATGGGTTTTCCCCGGGTTCTCCGTTTTCCTCCCACAGTCCAAATAACAAGCACCCTAAGCAAATTGATCACAAAAATGTTTACAATAGTCAAGCTCTAAGTACACCTCTTCTCAGCCATCCATATCCGACACATAAGCAAGGGGGGAGTAATCGAGATCTACCTGAGCTCAAACTCCCCTCTTGCCCTGCAACGGGAGGGAGCCCAGGGCTCGAGGAACTCAAAAGCTCAGGGCTATCTCCTGGGACAGCATGCAAAAACAAGCTTTATTATCAATCAACAGTTAAGTGTGAACTCTTGAAAACCAATTTAGTTTATTCAATTTACTTATAGCGCATGTGTTTGGACTGTGGGGAAAACCGGAGCACCCGGACGAAACCCATGCCAACATGGGGAGAACATGCAAACTCCACACAGAAATGCCAACTGGCCCAGCCGGGACTCAAACCAGTGACCTTCTTGTGGTGAGGCATCAGTGCTAACCACTAAGCCACTATGCCACCCAATTTAAAGGCTTCTTAAAGTTATTTTAATTTTTTAGATTAACATTAATAGAGGCACAGCAAATGTGCATGGGTTTGAATATGCAAATGAACTTGATAAACGTCCTGCTAGTCAGATAAAAAAATAAACACAACTCAATTCACTGTGTGATTACATTTAGCAGACACTTTTGTCAAAAGCGTCCTACAATTGAGAGGACATTCAGCAATTCAACAAGAAATGGCAACACACACAAGAAGTGGTAATTATACAAAGGACATACATAGTGCTGAGATAATTAGGTGCTAGAGTAAAAGGGAGGGTCGGAATTTGGCATCAACAACATGAAAGCTTGGATCCATCCTGCCTTGTATCAGTGGTTTAGGCTGCTGGTGGTGGTGTAATGATGTGGGGGATATTTTCTTGGCACACTTTGGGCCCATTAGTACCAACTGAACATCGTGTCAATGCCACAGCCTACCTGAGTATTGTTGCTGACTATTTCTATCCCTTTATAACAACAGTGTACCTATCTTCTGATGGCTACTTTCAGCAGGATAACACGCCATGTCATAAAGCGCAAATCATCTCAGACTGGTTTCTTGAACATGACAACGAGTTCACTGTACTCAAATGGCCTCCACAGTCACCAGAGCTCAATCCAATAGATCACTAAAGGTTGTGGTGGAACGGGAGATTCACATCATAGATGTGTGGCCGACAAATCCGCAGCAACTGCGTGATGCTATCATGTCAATATGGCCCAAAATCTCTGAGGAATATTTCCAGTATCTTGTTGAATCTACACCATGAAGGATTAAGGCAGTTCTGAAGGCAAAAGGGGGTCCAACCCGGTACTAGTAAGGTGTACCTAATAAAAGTGGCCGCTGACTGTACATTTTAAGTAGAATTTTAAAAGCCTACTATTAGCATGAAAAACTTCTGCTGATTCCTAAACAACTGACACGTGACACATAAACAACTTTAGAGCAAACAGTGAAGGCTGATTCCTGAACAAATGATTAACACATAAGCTGGTTTTTTTTCACATATTCGTTTTCTTTCTTGGCTTAGTCCCTTTATTAATCAGGGGTCGCCACATATGTTTTATGCAGCGGATGCCCTTCCACTGCGAAACACCCACTCATTCACACACATGCACTGTGGACAATTTAGCTAACCCAATTCACCAATGGCACATCTTTGGACTTGTGGAGGAAACCCACTTCAACACGGGGAGAACATGCAAACTCCACAAAGAAATGCAACTTACCCAGCCGAAGCTCGAACCAGCAACCTTCTTGCTGCGAGCGATCGTGCAACCCACTGCACCACCTTGACACCTGCTGGTTTCTTTTTCCAGAATTAAAAATGTCAGTGAACAGTATAATGCTGATTTAATTACTGTAATGGGCAGTTTTTTACACTATATCTTAACATTAGCATGAAATGTGTTGTGCTTAAAAACAATCATAAACATTAGCATTATATATTACACTGAAATAATGTTTCATTGGATTTACTAAATGTTTTTAAGGTAAGTGGCTCTAAACAATTGATATGGGCTGAATTTAAGCAAACAAATTAAATTGAATAATGTTCAACTTCATTTGTTTATTTTAATTTAGCCCATATCAATTGTTTGCAACAATTTGCAATGAACCATTTTTTTCAGTGTATGCTGACTTTCCAAAGTAATAGCCCATGAGAGAAGTCCCTCCTTAATAATCTAAATATTAGCCCAGTTATATTGATTCTTGACCAAAAGGACCTAAGCAGTTAACAAATTACTGGTATTGTATTATTTACTGGTATACTGGTAAAATTATTTACTGTCTTCATGGCAGAGATAAAATAAATCAGTTATTAGAAATGAGTTTTTAAAACTATTATGTTTAGAAATGTCTTCTCTCCGCTAAACAGAAATTGGGCAAAAAATAAACAGGGGGCTAATAATTCAGGGGGTTAAATAATTCTGACTTCAACTGTATTTCCTTCATGGTGACCCAACATTTATACATTAAGTTAATTGTAATTACAAATTAAAGTGGATTGAACGTAAAACAAACTTAAGAATTGTGTTGTTTCAACTCATTTTAAGTAGTCCGAACAAGCAGCAAAAGTCATTTTGTGTAAGAACAATCTACTTTTATAAGAATAATCTAATAGTCAATAAAATTATTTAATAATCTAACTGTATATGTCAAAAAACATTAAGATTGGACCCTCATGCATTTATTAATCATACAGTAGTTCAACATTAACTAATGCGTTATTCAAATCTAATTGTTCACATTTATGAAGAGACCCAAATACGTCCCAGGTGTGTTTTTTTTGCAGTTTTTGATATCGCGAAACCACCAGAGGCCGATGTGTATGCTTTTTGAGATCTCAAATTTCTCTCGCGAGTGCCATTCGCGCCTGCTGTTCTCGTATAAATCCACCAGAGGCCACTGTCGACTGACTGACTGTCTGGCCCACCCTCGTCCTTCCCTAAACCCAAGCGATAGTGCTTTAAAAAAACACCCGATCACCCCCTTTCATAAACCCAACCGACAGTGTTTTCAAGAGCAATCAGAAAAAGAAAAACCCTCGCGGCAGCCTGATTTTTTACTACGTTTTCAGATTTTACCACATTCTCACCCTGTTATTTACTTGTTTATGTTATTTTTCGGCTTCTGATTTTGTCTTACCTGCTTTCTGGAGCCGTTCTTTCGCGAACCTCGTCGTCACGGCAACTGGACACACTGATAACAGAGGAAAAGCCGTCCATACGGAGGTAAGCAGTCATCTGGTAAGTGCAAAAAGGAATACCGTTATACCTCTGGCTACATAATTCATGATCTCTAGAAATGTATATAGGGCTACGTTTTCAGAATTAGTCTGTGTTGCAACCAGATTATGACAAAGGCAGATTTTTTTTTATATTCAAATTTTGTCCTTTGCATTTTGATTGGTTTGTTTTAGACATTTTGATACATACCAGTAATAAATGTATTTCTAATTGTTTGTTAATGTAGTAAATACATGGATCATTATTTTAAAGTGCTACCTTATAAGTTAATTGCATTTTACTCTATATGCCAAAAAACACTCCATGGTTGGACCCTCATGCAGCGCAGTTTCATTTATTTCTGTAACCGCAGAAAACTTCTCTTTAAAAGTCTCCCGATAGAGCTACAAATTAGACGGGTTTTCTATTTGAGCGAGCGAAGCTTTTCAGCGCCTGTGTTCTCAGAGCTCCCCAAACCGTAAATCTGCGCCGAATCTCCCTGTTTATGGTCAAACCTCCCTGGAGCCTGCTGTCCAGAGCTCTGCTGGGATTCTCCTCCGGCTGTAAAGTGCTTCCTGAGTAATCATTACTCACAGTTTTGGAGCAGCGCTGGCTGGCAGCGTGTTGATATTTCCTCCATCCTTTTCATTAATTGAGTATTGACGGAGATTGGAGAGTCATTACACCTCATTGATCCGTCTTATTTCTGCAGCCGCAGCGTTGCCAAACTGGCGGACAAACAGCGAGAGCTTGAGGGAATTAGTTAAAGTGTATAACTCAACATCATATCATAACCAGCATCTCAGCGTGAGTGCCTAGAGAGCTAAATGAACCGGCTTCTGCTTCCCTGAGCTTATTCGGGAGGATGCACGGCTCAATTTGTACAGCAATACAGTGCTTATTTTATTGGATATTCCTCTAAAATAAATTCATGCTTTGACCTCTAGATACTGTATGTTGCATGAAAAAGAACAATGTAAATATAGCTGCAAGCAGCAGCTGGGTCCAAGCTCTTTAAGGCAAATGCATACAAAATATGTATTCAGTATTGCAGGAACAACTGAAACCATTAATGAAAAGACTATTTTTAGTTATTTTACGTTATTTGCAATAGATTTGTAGGATATTATAATAGTTATAGCGCCACATGCTGACCGATCTTGTCAAAGGCATTTGTTTGCTCCCTTGGAATCATGTTGCATGCTTTTGAGTGAAGTTCTATGTAAATCAGTCAGAATTAAGGGCATTTCATCCATATCCTGTGATATAGAAATAACGCATTCTGTCGCCTTTTAACTTTTAAACTGTCACTGATGACCTGATCTGTCTAAAAGTTTGCATTTCCATAATCACGTTTTCCAAAATTTGGCCATTATTGATCCAGAAAGGCAAGAAAATTGCACTGCAGTGATTTTACAGAGGTTGAGTGCAAAAAAGATTCTGGCTCATTCTGGAAACGTAGCCCTATATACATTTCTGGAGATTGCGAATTATGTATCCAGAGTTATGTATGGCTGCATTTTGTCTTAAAAACGAATGCTACATGGCGGTTTGACACTGTTTAATTTCACGCTTACCAGCTGACCGCTTACCTCCGACGGCTTTCCCAGTGTTTCCAGTTTGTTCAGTAGCTTGACATGTACGTCTGTGGACTTGAGATGCAAAGGGGAGTTGACCGCGACAACGAGGTTTGAGTCCGGCGAAGAACAGTTCCAGAAAGCAGGTAAAACAAAAGTCAAAAAATAAAATAAACAAGTAAATAACAGGGTGAGAATTTGGTAAGATCAGACTGCTGCGAGTGCTTTTCTATTTCTGGATTGCTTTTGAAAACACTGGTTGGGTTTAGGAAAGGGGGTGGGCGGGTCAATCGGTGCTTTTGAAAACACTATTGGTTGGGTTTAGGGAAGGGGTGGGTGGGGATATCGGTCAGTTGGTCAGTCAGTCAGTTAGTCAGTCGACAGCGGCCTCTGGAGGATATACACGAGAACAGCAGGCGCGAATGGCAGTCGGGAGAGAACCAAAAACTGCAAAAAACATACCTCTTCTCTCTAGTAATGTATATAGGGGTACATAATCAGAATGAGCCTGGGTTATATGAATATTATGCTCCTGTATGAAAAGTCATGTATGGCTGCTAGGTCTAACAGGTGCTTAAAGTTCATTGGCCGATGGCGGCAAGATTTTTTGAGACACAACAGTGCCCTCATAATTATGGGTGGCACTTTGGACAAAGTTATAGCTCACGCTTAAATTAATAGAGAAAAAAGTTTCAGATGGTAAATTCACTAGAGGGCGCTGTCTACATTTTTGCAAATCTGAAATAAGTTCCTTAGGGTGTACTCACACTAGGTAGGGTTGTCTTGTACTGTGCCCTGGCGCGATTGTCCCCCCACGACTAAAATCCATATGAAACAGTCCTTTAAACGTGACATTGCATCTTCATTTTTGCTGCTCAGGCTTGTTTGGCACTCACACTACAAGCGTACTATGCCAAAGCCCAACCGAACCGTGCTCTGGCACACCTCTTCCAACCGGGCCAGGGCCGGCCCACTGAACAATGCCTAGGCCGAATTCGGAGCACTCACACTTGTCAAACGAACCGGTAAATGGGGGTCAAACATGCCTGGGGACGGTACGGATAGCCGAGTGTGGGTAAACCCTTAGGGTCCAGGAGAAGGTGGGGTTTGTGGAATAGATCACCTAGACCAGCAAACCACTGACCTAAAACCTTCCCTAAACCCAACAAACTGTTTTCAAAAGCAAATGTAAGAGAAAAGTGCTCTGCGACCACATAGTCGCACCTTCATTTTACATAGATTTTATCTTTTTTTAGTGGAACCATCTAAATCTGCCTATTTTTAACAGAAAACAGAAAAAAAATGCTGTTTTGACTATTTTACCACTATTTTTTTTCATTGTACTTATGACTGATTAAATACCTACATGTAATTACATTTGTAATTACACTGTTGACCACCCTTTACACTGTAACCCACCCATACCACCAAACCTGTCCCTAACCCTACCTATATCCCACCTTAAGAGCATTCTGCAATAAATTATAATCACAGTAAGTACATTGTATTTATTTTTTATGCAAGTACATAGTAGTTAAGGCTATTTAACATAAAGTAAGACCAGCACTTTTTGTATTTAAGGGTGTACTCACACTAGGTTATCCGAACTGTGCCCAGGCCCATTTCCTGGTTCGTTTGTCAAGTCTGAGTGCTCTGAATTGGGAACAGGCGAGGGTTAGTTGGCCGGCCCTGGCCAGGTTGGTGTGCCAGAGCACAGTCCACTTGTAGTGTGAAAAGCATGCCTGAGCGCAAAACTGAAGCCCTGACATCCCTTTTAAGTGACTACTTCATATTTATTAATCATTCTTTTTTCCAATGAATGCGAACTGTCATAGTTTATTAAAGATGCAACCCCCCGCTCGACGTCAGTTGTTTTGGGCTATTCTTAGACATCTATTAGATTTTCATTGAAAGGCCAAATTTAGTCTTGTTTTAGCCGAGCCAACTATGTTTAGATATCTATTAGATAAATTGCTAAGTATATTACCTTAACAATTAATGAAAAATAAGGTAGTTGTACTTTACTAAGTTTTGGGTTATTCCTTAACCCTGGTGCTCTGTTCAAATCGACTACCCTTTTGTTATGTTCGGGATGAAAACATCCACTGAATTAAACTGCTGTAAAAATGCATCAGATAAATATTTCTTTCAATTTCTTTTGCATAAATCTGTTAATCAACCTCAGTCCTGACGAAAACTACTAAATATTTTTTAAAAATTACAGGATTTAATTCTTTTAATTGCCAAGTTCACAAATAATGTCACTGATTTGGAGAACCCCCCCCCCCCCCCCCCCCCCCCCCACACAAAAAAAATAACGTATTTTCCAACCCAGGCTCATTGTGAAAACGTACCTCCACGGACGTTTCTGGAGACCGCGGATACGTCCCAGGAGCACGTTTTCCTGCAGTTTTTGTTTTCGCAAATGCACAAGAGGCCGCTGTATATGCTTTTTGAGATTTCAAATTTCCCTCGTGAGTGCCATTTGCGCCTGCTGTTCTCGTGTAAACCCACCAGAGGCAGCTGTCGACTCACGTCTTCGTGGTCAACCCCATCTCAAATCTGCCGACGTACGTGGCACGCTAACGGGACAAACTGGTTGCAGCCGGAATGCCGTCCATACGGAGGTAAGCGGTCAGCTGGTAAACGCGAAAAGGAACGGCGTCACACTGCCCCGTAGAGTTCATTTAAAGAAATGAAATGCAGTCATACGTACCTCCACCTATGTAATTCGCTGTCTCCAGAAACGTCCGCAGGGCCACGTTTTCACAATGAGCCTGTGTTGTTATTTCCAGTATAAAAAGTAATAGTGAACTGGATTTTTTTCTTAAACTTTTATCACAGTGTTGGACATGTAAACGATTAGTAACAACATTGGCTTTCGTGCATTGTTAGATTTTCATTTTTTCTCCCTAATTTACTGTTGGTGGCTGTTTCTGCCCCATTGACTTCCATTAAAACCACATTTGATGGTGTATAGACACACATCTTTGTTTTTATTTACTCTATGTAGTTCTGAGAGCTGAGATGCATATTTTGATTTTCTCAGACACGTCAAGGTAAGTGCATAAAGGTCACTCTCACACACTCACAGACTTACATACACACACTTTAATTTGCTGTTATATTACATATTTCAAGCTTTTTTTGTACAGGCCATTAAAGGGTTAATGGTGCCAACTGATGATCAACAGTAAAAATGCCAGATTTTACCTCATCCCAACAGGGAAAACCACCAACAATCAAAACTGCATGATTATATGGTGTCATGGCTTTGTAATCAAAAAAATGTGGTTATAATGGAAGTCAGTGCAGCAAAAACAGTAACCAACAGTAAATTAGGGAGAAAAAAATGAAAATCAATAAAAAACAATGCATCAAAGGCAATGTTGTTTCACATGCCCAAGACTTTGGTAAAAGGTACAAAAAAAATCCAGTCCACGGTTAATTTTTTTATACTGAAAACACGTCATTTTTTGTGTGTTTTATTTTTTTCAACAAATCAGTTACATCAATTATGAATTTGGCAATTAAAAAGTTCGGTAACACTTTACAATATGGTTCATTAGTTAATGCATTTACTAACATGAACTAATCATGAACAACACTTGTACAGCATTTATTAATCATAGTTGAACATTTACTAATGCATTATTAACATCCAAGTCCATGCTTGATAATATTAGTTAATGCACCGTGAGTTAACGTTAACTAACATGAACAAAAACGGTAGTAAATGTATTGTTCATTGTTTGTTCATGTTATTAAATGCATTAATTAATATTAACCTTATTGTAAAGTGTGACCAAAAGTTCAAATCCTGTAATTTTCTAAGCAATTTAGTAGTTTTGATAAGAACTGAGGTTGATTAATATATTAATGCAAAACAAATTGAAAACAATATTTATCTGATGCATTTACAGCAGTTTAATTCAGTGGATGTTTTCTTCCCCAATGTAACAAAATTGTAAATTTGCCCAGAGTGTATTGTTAAGCTTTTTAAAAATTTCAAAGTATTTTCTCAAAATATGTGTCATTATAAGATTTGTCACCAAAAATCATTCTGCTAGCTGAAACACAGAAACAAGTTATGGCCAAATTAAGACACAAAATCACCCCAGAGTGGATGAAAACATCCCCAACAGCACATAAGGGTTAAGATCAAAATATTGCATTTCTAACACAATGGAAGAAAACTGGAGGGAAAATGGAAGTTTATTTAAGACATAAAATATTGCCATCAAAGAGCAACTGAGAGAGGCTTTGAAAAAACACTGTAGATGTCTATACTTCAAGTTGTTATTTCCAGAGCTTGCTACTATTTTGTATAGGGCAGAAAAACAACCTGCACACCTCTGTATACTGCCATACAGTTGAAGTCAGAACCCTCCTGAATTTTAGCCCCCCTGTATATTTTTTAATGCAACACATTTCTAAACATAATAGTTTTAATAACTCATTTCTAATAACTGATTTCTTTTATCTTCGCCATGACAGTACATGATATTTTACTAGATATTTTTCAAGATACTAGAATTCAGCTTAAAGTGACATTTAAAGGCTTAACTAGGCTAATTAAACTCCTGTAATTTTCTAAGCAATTTAGTAGTTTTGATCAGGACTGAGGTTGATTTACAAATTAATGCAAAACAAATTGGGGGAAAAAAATATATGATGCATTTTTACAGCAGTTTAATTCAGTGGATGTTTTCATCCCAAACCTAACAAATGAGTAGTAAATTTGCCCAGAGTGTATTGTTAAAGTAAAAAAAAAAAGTCAAAGCATTTTCTCAAAATATGTGTCATAATAAGATTTGTCACCAAAAATCATTCTGCTAGCTGAAACACAGAAACAAGTTATGGCCAAATTAAGACACAAAATCACCCCAGAGTGGATGAAAACATCCCCAACAGCACATAAGCACATAAGGGTTAAGATCAAAATATTGCATTCTTAACACAATGGAAGAAAACTGGAGGGCAAATGGGTTTATTTAAGACAAAATATAGCCATCAAAGTGCAACTGAGAGAGGCTTTGAAAAAACGCTGTAGATTTCTATCCTTCAAGTTGTTATTTCCAGAGCTTGCTACTGTTTTGTATAGGGCAGAAAAACAACCTGCATACCTCAGTATACTGCCATACAGTTGAAGTCAGAACCCTCCTGAATTTTATATTTTTTTTAATGCAACACATTTCTAAACATAATAGTTTTAATAATTAATTTCTAATAACTTATTTCTTTTATCTTTGCCATGACAGTACATAATATTTTATTAGATATTTTTCAAGATACTAGAATTCAGCTTAAAGTGACATTTAAAGGCTTAACTAGGTTAATTAAAATCAAAAGTTCAAATCCTGTAATTTTCTAAGCAATTTAGTAGTTTTAATCAGGACTGAGGATGATTTACAAATTAATGCAAAACAAATTGAAAAAAATAAAAATTATCTGATGCATTTTTACAGCAGTTTAATTCAGTGGATGTTTTCATCCCAAACCTAACAAATGAGTAGTAAATTTGCCCAGAGTGTATTGTTAAAGTAAAAAAAAAAAGTCAAAGCATTTTCTCAAAATATGTGTCATAATAAGATTTGTCACCAAAAATCATTCTGCTAGCTGAAACACAGAAACAAGTTATGGCCAAATTAAGACACAAAATCACCCCAGAGTGGATGAAAACATCCCCAACAGCACATAAGCACATAAGGGTTAAGATCAAAATATTGCATTCTTAACACAATGGAAGAAAACTGGAGGGAAAATGGGTTTATTTAAAACAAAATATAGCCATCAAAGTGCAACTGAGAGAGGCTTTGAAAAAACGCTGTAGATTTCTATCCTTCAAGTTGTTATTTCCAGAGCTTGCTACTGTTTTGTATAGGGCAGAAAAACAACCTGCATACCTCAGTATACTGCCATACAGTTGAAGTCAGAACCCTCCTGAATTTTATATTTTTTTTAATGCAACACATTTCTAAACATAATAGTTTTAATAATTAATTTCTAATAACTTATTTCTTTTATCTTTGCCATGACAGTACATAATATTTTATTAGATATTTTTCAAGATACTAGAATTCAGCTTAAAGTGACATTTAAAGGCTTAACTAGGTTAATTAAAATCAAAAGTTCAAATCCTGTAATTTTCTAAGCAATTTAGTAGTTTTAATCAGGACTGAGGTTGATTTACAAATTAATGCAAAACAAATTGAAAAAAATAAAAATTATCTGATGCATTTTTACAGCAGTTTAATTCAGTGGATGTTTTCATCCCAAACCTAACAAATGAGTAGTAAATTTGCCCAGAGTGTATTGTTAAAGTAAAAAAAAAAAGTCAAAGCATTTTCTCAAAATATGTGTCATAATAAGATTTGTCACCAAAAATCATTCTGCTAGCTGAAACACAGAAACAAGTTATGGCCAAATTAAGACACAAAATCACCCCAGAGTGGATGAAAACATCCCCAACAGCACATAAGGGTTAAGATCAAAATATTGCATCCTTAACACAATGGAAGAAAACTGGAGGGCAAATGGAAGTTTATTTAAGACATAAAATATTGCCATCAAAGAGCAACTGAGAGAGGCTTTGAAAAAACACTGTAGATCTCTATACTTCAAATTGTTATTTCCAGAGCTTGCTACTATTTTGTATAGGGCAGAAAAACAACCTGTATACCTCAGTATACTGCCATACAGTTGAAGCCAGAACCCTCCTGAATTTTACCCCCCTGTATATTTTTTAATGCAACACATTTCTAAACATAATAGTTTTAATAACTCATTTCTAATGACTGATTTCTTTTATCTTTGCCATGATGACAGTAAATAATATTTGACTAGATATTTTTCAAGATACTAGAATTCAGCTTAAAGTGACAATTAAAGGCTTCACTAAAAATTAAGAAGTTAAACTCCTGTAATTTTCCAATCAATTTAGTAGTTTTGATCAGGACTGAGGATGATTTACAAATGAATGCAAAACAAATTGAAAAAAAAAAATATCTGATGCATTTTACAGCAGTTTAATTCAGTGGAAGTTTTCATCTCAAACCTAACAAAAGAGTAGTAAATTTGTGTGTATTGTTAAGCTGTTTTAAAAAAATCAAAGCATTTTCTCAAAATATCTGTAATATTAAGATATGTCACCAAAAATCATTCTGCTAGCTGAAACACAGAAACAAGTTATGACCAAATTAAGACACAAAATCACCCCAGAGTGGATGAAAACATCCCCAACAGCACATAAGGGTGAGGATCAAAATATTGCATCCTTAACACAATGGAAGAAAACTGGAGGGAAAATTGAAGTTTATCTGAGCCACTGCAGGTTATTACTTTTAGAATTTAGACATGTAACAGGCAACAAAAATACACTTTAAAAGCACTGAAAAAAATGTAAACAGTCCTTTTTAAAAAGGAAGAAACAGCAACTGCTAGCCACATCTGCTAAGAACAAAGGTCACTGACAAAAATGTTAGCGCTAGACATTTCAATTGCATGTTAAATGTTTTGCTGTGGTCGATTTACGGCAGTTGCTTCCTTGACATTTTTACAAAGTTTCTCCTTAAATCTTAGGTCAGATTTCAGTGATATACAGGCTCATGAGTTCAGGGGTTTCGAGAGCACTTTCATGGCCTGTTGTGAACTTGAACACATCATTGCTGATAAAAACACTGGTTTCCACTCTATATCCTGTTCACAACGGAGCATGTAAACCAACTCTCTCCTGTGTGGCTGGAAGAAGGAAAAAAAAATGCAGCATTTCAATCCATAAATGTAAATACGGTGCTGCTCATCTCTGATGATAATGTACCACTTTTGTGTAGGTTGGTGTTAGCAGAGAGAGAGACGGGAAATGAAGATCTTTCTGCTAGTGGGTAAAATCTATTGATTGAGAATTCCTACAGCTCTGGAGTGATAAATATTCATTGCGGAATCTGATTGTGAAATGGTGATCAGCATTTGAACGGATCGCTTTTTCCCTGCCTCAACATCAGCGGTTGTAATTGCTTGACCACAGCTGCTACCGCTTCAGCTCACCCACTGCTTTAAATACACATGGGAAGGCCTGGAAAAAAAAGCCTCGACGTGCCGAAGCTTCAATCTTTAAAGGAAATAGTTCAACCAAAAATGGAAATTCTGTCATAATTTACTCACCCTCACCCACCCGTAAGCTGCAGGATCCAAAAGCAGATTTTTTTGAAGAATCCTCACGTGTGTTTTTCATATTGCGACAGCTTGCCAGGCTCCTGAAATGACAAATAAATTAAATACAAATAGTAAAATGATGAAGTCAAATTGATGAAGTCATACAATGGCTTCCATTCTATTGCAGTTAACCAATTATTTGTTTAATTCTGCTATTTAATCTTTAAGCACCCACTATAATACATGCAAGAGCAAACTTTTTATTAAATATGCCATCATAAAGCATTTCGAAATCTCAGTGTGGATGTAAATGAGATTTCCAATCCAAGCTCATTTTGAAAATGTATCCTTGTATACATTTCTGGAGAGCACCAAATACGTGTCCAGGGTGTCGCTAGACCCCATTTACTGGGGCTAGTGCCCCAGTAAAAATCGCCAGTGCCCCAGTAAATGCTTTGAGTTACAGTTTATTTTATTTGTAAGTGTATTTCATATAATGTAAAGATGTTAAAAAAGTTCTTAAAGTAAAGAATGAAGGGGGCCAATGCCCCAGTAGAGCTTTGTGTTTTAGCAACACCCCTGCAGGAGGTACAATTTTTTTGCAGTTTTTGTTTTCGCGAATTCCCCAGAGGCCGCTGTGCACGCTTTGTCATGACTCAAATTTCTCTCGCGAGTGCCATTCGGGCCTTCCCGTCTTGTGTAATTCCACTATCGACTGACTGACTGACTGACAGTGTTTTTAAAAGCAATGCAGAAAAAAAATCCCTCACGGCAGCCATTTTTACCACGTTTTCAGATTTTACCATATTCTCACCTTCTTATTTATTTATTTTTTTGGCTTTTGTTTTTCTGACCTGTTTTCTGGAACCGTTCTTTGCCAGACTTGACACCCGTCGGCGCGGTCAACTCCTCTCTGTGTCTCAAGTCGAGCCACTGGACAAACTTGTAACAGCGGAAAAGCCGTCCATACGGAGGCAAGTACACTCTCAGAAATAAAGGTACATGAGCTGTCACTCACTGGGTGGTACCTTTTCAAAAAAACATTCGGGCCAGCCTACTCTTACGTCCTGAGACCCTGGCCTGGATATGTGGCCATGGTTCCTACCACACCACTTAAGGGCCAGGTAGTGAGCCTGCAAGCGCTGCCCATGGAGGCAAACCCAGCCCTTTCATTACTGTGTCCAGTTTGCACTTTGCAAGTTATGTAGGCCGCACTCAGAGATCATCTGAACAGCTCTTTGTCTGTTATGGGATCGGCAGAAGGGAAGTGTCGTATCTAAACAGAGGTTGGCCCACTGGATTGTGGATGCCATCTCCCTAACTTACTAAAGCCAGGGCGAGCCATGTCCCCCAGGGTTCGTGCGCACTCCACTCGGAGCTTCGCATTCTCTTGGACATCTGTAGAGCTGCGGGCTGGGCGACACCTAACACATTTGCAAGGTTTTATAATCTGCGAGTGGAGCTGGTTTCCTAAAGGGTATTAGGTAACCTTTGTTGATTGAGGGAACACCTCGGTGAAGGTGTTTCTCCCTAACACGGAGGTATGTGCGCTTATTTCACTCTGTCAGTAAAGATCCCCACTTGGCGAACCCTGCAGAGATTCCTCAGAGGACCCCAGCATTGACTCAGCCGAGGAGTCAGGCGCTGGCCCGTTATGTTGTAGGTCTGCCCACTGGTCAGCCCACGTTCTGGGTATAGGTGCTGGCTATGTGCGATCCCATTTGCTTATACAGCCATGGTGCAGTCTCCCCTCACAGGCGGACCTCTGTCTTCCCTCACCGCTAACCATCTTAATTTCATATGCGTGCTCTCCTTACTCAGGGCTAGTCCATATGCTACTTCGCCACCAGGTCTCCCCACTTGGGTAGCAGGTGGCCTCCGCAACGTCCTCCCTATCAGGACTGCACACTTTCCCAACGAACTGTCGTTTTAAATTCCTAGAAATTATCTAGATGCTTTTGCGACTCCCGAAAAATATATCTAAATCCGTAAATCTTCTGTTGCAGTTGTATAAGTAAGGACCAGCGAACACGTTGGAAGACCACGCCCCTAGGTGGTGCATGTGCGCTCATGCTTTCTTTTGCCTGGCAAACCTCTCATCGGAGGCGAAGGTAAGGTTCAATCATTATGGCATTTTCCATACATTTCCCAATAGTGGAAGTTTTTTCCACATAGCATTGAAGTTCCCCTCCCGAAGGGGAACGCTCCGGTTACCAAAGTAACCCTCGTTCCCCGAGGGGGGGAACGGAAATGCTTTGTTCCTTTGCCACAATGATTGTCCCTTAGCTGTTGAGGTGAAAGGCTCTTCAGCTAAAAACGGATGCTTAGCTTTGCATGCGCTGTGCTTATATTGCCAAATTGATTGCAACGAGCATCAGCTGCGCAAGCTAAAGCTGCCAACTCATTGGCTTTTCATTGGCTCGTTTACATACTCTTTCAGATAATTGGCTTTCTGAACGAAATCCCCACATTGGAAGTTTTTTCCACATAGCATTTCCGTTCCCCCCTTGGGGAACGAGGGTTACTTTAGTAACCAGAGCGCTCTCTATACTTCAAATTGTTATTTACAGAGCTTGATACTAATTTCTATTGGGTAGAAAAACAACCTGCATGTTTTTAAGGGTTTTTTTCTGTACACTGCCATACAGTTGGAGTCAGAATTATTAACCCTCCTGAATTTTTAGCCCCTGAATATTTTTTATGCAACACATTTCTAAACATATTAGTTTTAATAACTCATTTCTAAGAACTTATTTCTTTTATCACCAGGATGACAGTACATAATATTTTACTAGACATTTTTATGGTACTAGTATTCAGCTTAAAGTGACACTTAAAGGCTTAACTAGATTAAGTAGGCAAGTTAGGGTAATTAGGCAAGTCATTGTATAACAGTGGTTTGTTCTGTAGACAAACCTGAAAAATATGGCTAATAATATTGACCTTAAAAATGTTTTAAAAATTAAATACTGATTTTATTCTAGCTGGGATGAATCAAATAAGACTTTCTCCAGTAGAAAAATATTATAGGAAATACCAACACAATCTCACGGCAATTCGTAACTTTTTGATTTAGTGGCTAATTCGTATGAATTCGTACGATCTAATTCGTAGAGTTTAGTACGATTTGCTCATCCCCCAATGACGGTTGGGTTTAGGGGTGGAATTAGGTGCCACGCCTCCTTTTTAAAATCGTACAATTTCATACGACTGAACTCGTACGAATTCGTACGAATTAGCCACTAAACTGTCAAAACATAAAATACTTACGTTTTCTCGTGAGATCAGGCTGGAAATACTGTTAAAAAAAACTTGCTCTGTTAAACATAATTTGGGAAATATTTGAAAAAGAAAAACAATATATTCACAGAAAGGCTAGAAATCACTGACTTCACAGGAGATAAAAGACATCACTGACTTCAACTGTATATGTATGTATTTGTATCATTCTATTATGAAAGGCAAAGAGAGAATTTCATTGTATAGGCAAACTTGTTCTCCACTGTGCACAAGACAATACAAATAAAATAAAAATAAAATAAAGAACCCAAAGGTAAGTAAACACAATACCCTATTCCATTTCTCATTTTCTAGCTGAACTATGCCTTTAAAAGCTCTCATACTCTGTCTTCAGGACATATTATGACAGATACTAATAAGATTGGTTTCTCCTTGCGAAGATTCAAAGAGAAAGATTCCCCTCGATCCATTCCAGGCACATTCAAAGGCAGGGGACTCTGCCCGAACTCCCTCCTCTTCATTATCATTCTCAGGTTATCCGCCGCCAAGTGAAATCTGGAGCGCAAATGAATTAGTGAGAATTAAGGAGCCTCTGTGGTGTGAACCCTCTCCAAATCTCTGCTAAGATGAAAGGTACACAGCTCCCGTCTCATGCACCTAAGCTCCGAGGGATCAAGCACCTTCATGAGTCTTCTACTACTCCTCGTTCTCTGAAATAGCAGTTTTAATGTAGTCCAACGTCTGCTGACCGTGGGCTGGAGCCGCTTGGGAGACGGGCGGCTTTTCATAGCGGGTACCGGAGGACGGCACCTCCACTCGCTGGCCATTAATTACTGACTGAGAGCCGTGCAGTGGCGATCTCCTTTCTCCAGGCTGGCCTTCTGCACGTCTGAGATCCTCATAGGAAATCAAAGAGCACCACGTCCGTCACCCGGGTCTGTTCGCACCGCTGCCCGGCCGTCATGCAAGAAAGCGCAATGGTGGCATTGAGAAGGATATTCACACGAAGCTTCTGTTTTAAATGAGCAAAAATGAGTTTATGAGTTAGACATGCCTATATATGACAGAGATGTCAAGTTAAAGAAGTGTATTTAAAAGATAGCTTACTGATTAAAGGGGTAGTTCACTCAAAAATGAACATTATATCTTAATTTGTTGTTCTTCATTTGAGTTTTAAAGCTTTATGAGACAAAGTAAGATATTTTTAAAGATTATTGGTGGCTGGGATGAATTATTACTGGATAGAAAGATTGCTATGGAAGTCAATGGGTGCCACCAGCATTCTTTAAAATATCTTCTTTTGTGTTTAAGCACGTAAAGAAACTCAAATTGGCTTTGAGCAAGTGAAGGGTGAGCAAATGATGGCGGATTTAAAATTTTTGGATGGACTGTGCCTTCTGTGCCACAGAAGCAAATCAAAATTTACATTTAACCCCAAATCAGATAAAGTCGGACAGTATTGAAATGCAAAAAGCAACAAAAAAATATAGTGATTTCCAAATTTACCTTGACTTGTATGTCATTGTGGACCATATAAACACAAATTCCAGCAGTTTATGGCTGGTAATCAGGTAAATTGGTTAAGTTAAGTTTCACAAACTAATTTCGAGAGGAGCACGTGATATAATTGACTGCAGTTGGCCACTCATCTACATTCACTAGTTAGCAAATCAGATTAACCCCAACTCACTATAAGTAGCATAGCTAGAACTACTCTCTTATCTTCGTTTTCCGAAGAAACCCCCCATTCACCCCTTCTCCTCCTTTCTTCCTTCACCACGGGGAGCTCTCGAGAACCACCTGATCTCGTAGTCCCCTCATATGGACCAGGCAGGAGCCCTGGGCTCAACTATCTCCGAGCTCAGGGTTCTCTCCCGGGACAGCATGCCAAACCTGCTAACAGTTGTCGAGAAATATCTAAGTGTGAACTCTTGAAATAATTATATGATTTGAAACAGGTGATGTCAACAGCTGATTATAATTATGATTCAGTACAAAGCAGCATCCAAGAAAGGTCTAGTCCTTCAGGAGAAGATCACCACTTTGATAACAAATCCGTGAGAAAATCATTGTAATGTTTAAAAACAATGTTCCTCAAAGAAAGACAGGAAGACATTTGGATATTTCACCTTCAACAGTGCAGAACATCATTAAAAGATTCAAGGACTCTGGAGGAATTGAACAACCGTGATCTCTGATCCCTCAGGCAGCACTGCATTAAGAATCCTCATTCATCTATAAGCGATTACACCACATGGGCTCAGGACTACATAGGCAAAGCTGTCAAGTACCACAACACACAGTTACATTCACAAATACCAGTGAAATCTGTACTGTACCAAAAGGAAGCCCTATGTTAACAGTGTCCAAAAGTGCCGTCAACTTCTCTGGGCTCTGAGGCATCTGGGATGGACCGTTACAAAGTGGAAACATGTACTGTGGTCAGATGAATCAGTATTTCAGGTATTTTTGGGAGAAATGAACGCCCTGTGCTCTGAACCAAAGACGAAAAAGATAATCCAGACTGTTACCAGCAACAGCTCTAAAAGTGTCAGGGTGTGGGGTTGTGTCAGTGCCCTTGGCAAAGGTAGCTTGCACTTCTGTGATGCAGCATTAATTCCAAAAAGATTTTGGAGGACAATATGCTGCCTTCTTTTCCAGGGACGCTCGTGCATATTTTTAACAAGACAACGCAAAACCACATTCTGCACACATTACACAGTCCTGGCTGCGGAGGAAGAGGATACAGATACTCGACTGGCCTGCCTGCAGTCCCAACCTGTCTCCAATAGAGAATATGTGGTGCATTTTGAAGCGCAAAATGAAACAACGAAGAGCCTTCTTTAAGACTTGCTTGCGGGAAGAATGGGACAAAATTACACCTGAAACACTCCCTCACTTGGTGTCTTCAGTCCCTAAACGTCTTTTAAGTGTTGTGAAAAGGAATGGCAACATTACAAAGTGGTAAATGCTTTCCTGTTCAAACTTTTTTTTAAAAAATGTGTTGCAAAATTGGAATGTGTTTATTAAAAAATATATATATATAAAAATATAAGGGACACATTAAAAAATGTTTGTTGTATTTACTACAAAAGTCAATTTAGAAATCACTACTTGCGTTTTCCATACTGTCCCAACTTTTTCTGATTTGGGGTTGTATACATAAATGCCATTCGGTGAATATATTTAAATATACACCCTCCTCTCAGGGAGTCTTTAGCATAAAACAGTCTGGAAGAGTGAACACACTCCTGAGCATTTCTGTCAGAATAAACATGACTAAAACCAAATAAATAAATAAAATGACCCCAAACAAACACGCATTGAAGTCTGTCTGTGTTGTGCTCTATGCCCCCGTCCATCTCGCCCTCCTGCCAGCCCGGTTTCACAGCAGACTTTCCTGAAACGCCCGGCTCTTTCTCCATCACACATTGCCCTTGTGCCGGACATCAAATGACCACTCAACCCCCCGAGGAGCGCTCAAGTTCCCACCTCCTCATTTGAGCAGCCGCTCCACACGGGACGCACGACATCTGCCTGTCTGCGAGAGGGAGGCGTTTGTGGACCCCTCGGCCCGTCTGTCAGCGGATCATATTGGCCTGTCACGCCATCCAGCACTTATTATTCAGTACAGGGAGACTAAAAAAAGGAAAAAAAGAAGAGTCGGGGGGAAATGAGAAAGAGAGAGAGAGAGATTTTTTGTTTTCTTTTTGAAACAAACTATATTCGACAATGTTTAACATCCCAAAATCACTGCATCACGTACAATTTCAAAATAAGAACAGAACGAAAATTAGTTCATCTTAAATGAGAGCGCAGATAATATTATTATATCACCAGTTTAATTTAAAAGACTCCACACTGACTCTAGTCTTCAAATATGCTTTAAAAATAAGAATCATATCTTGATTATTTTTGTCCTCCAACCTATTTCTCCTTGCGACATAAATTTAGCTCGTCCAACAATATAATTAATAAGCTGCCATTTTACTCCTTGTTTCTGACAATACTTAATCCCTAAAAATAAACATAAGAAGTGAATTATTATTATTATTATCTAAAAAAAATAAGTCATTCAATAGATAGATAGATAGATAGAGAGAGAGAGAGAGAGAGAGAGAGAGAGAGAGAGAGAGAGAGAGAGAGAGAGAGAGAGAGAGAGAGAGAGAACATTTTTCATGGACTTCAGAATCTTTATTGTTTGTGCCAGATTGCCCCACAGATACATGTAACCGGTTTTATCCACCAATGTTTACGCTGTAATCATTATCACATAATCTAATTACTGCCGCTTTCCACAAACCCCCAGTCCGTCAACGAGAGGCTCTGCGATCGATAGACAGGAATTTGCATAAAAATCTATTTGGCAGCGCGAGCGAATGGCATCCGGGATCAAGATGTGAGCTGTGGGGATGAAGACGAAAACACCTCCACAACACACTGAGGTGAACGGCAGTGTCTTCCCACAAAAGAGCTGGTCTGGAATTAATCATGTGCTATACATAATTTCAGTTAATGCTCATTAGAGCCAGATCATACTGAGTGCGTTCATGTTTATGATTTTAAATGACATTTCATTTGACCGTTAACGTTTTTTTTCTAAAGGCTGCATATCCTCATTACAATACTTTTTTAATGCACAAATATGGATGGTAGTGGGAGATGAGAGGTAACACAAAGTCATGGTTCAGAACACTACAACACAGCAATGATGCTTATTAAGGGAAACCCTTTGGAAACAGTAATGTTTCACATCTATCTATCTATCTATCTATCTATCTATCTATCTATCTATCTATCTATCTATCTATCTATCTATCTATCTATCTATCTATCTATCTATCTGTCTGTGTCTGTCTGTCTGTCTGTATTTTTTAGGTAGGCAGCTAATGGCGTGAGTTTGGGGGTGGGGCTTTAGCAAGCAATTACTGGCAGATGTAAGTGTTTGGGAAACCTGTTTGAAAACAGTAATTTTTGACATAAACCTATCTATCTATCTATCTATCTATCTATCTATCTATCTATCTATCTATCTATCTATCTATCTATCTATCTATCTATCTATCTATAGGTATCTATCTATCTATCTATCTATCTATCTATCTATCTATCTATCTATCTATCTATCTATCTATCTATCTATCTATCTATCTATCTATCTATCTATCTCCTTTTCTGTTTTTTCTATCCATCCATCCATCCATCCATCCATCCATCCATCCACCTAACTACTTACCTACCTACCCGTCTGTCTGTCTGTCTCTATTATGTAATAGCAGTTATTTTAGAGTTTTTTTATGAGGTAATTAAAACAGTCAGTTTAAATGATTCATAGCATTGCAACACATCAACATCAGCTCAGCCAATAGTTTGAATTTGGGGGCGGGGCTAATGTCTATCTATCTATCTATCTATCTATCTATCTATCTATCTATCTATCTATCTATCTATCTATCTATCTATCTAT
Source organism: Danio aesculapii (assembly GCF_903798145.1). Taxonomy (NCBI): domain Eukaryota; kingdom Metazoa; phylum Chordata; class Actinopteri; order Cypriniformes; family Danionidae; genus Danio; species Danio aesculapii. Next base: position 56,198,120 of record NC_079443.1, on the reverse strand, counting down.
CTATCTATCTATCTATCTGTCTATCTATCTGTCTATCCGTCTATCTATCTATCTATCTATCTATCTATCTATCTATCTATCTATCTATCTATCTATCTATCTATCTATCTATCTATCTATCTATCTATCTATCTATCTATCTATCTATCTATCTGTCTGTCTGTCTGTCTGTCTGTCTGTCTGTATTATTTAAGTAGGCAGCCAATGGTGTGAGTTTGGGGGCGGCCCACTGTTTTAGCAAGAAATTACTGGCAGATGTAAGTGTTTGTCTGTCTGTCTCTATTACATCTGCATTACATCAGCAGTAAAATCAGTAATTGTAGAGACTTGTGTAAGGTAATTAAGCCAGTTTTAATGATTCATGAAAGCATAATGATTCATGAAAGCATTATTATACATCAACATCTGCTCAGCCAATGGTGTGTATTTAGGGGCGGGGCAACTGTTTTAGCATGCAACCATTGGCAGATGGAACGTGTTAGGGAAACCTGTTTGAAAACAATAACATCCCAATCTGTCTGCCTGTCTTTAAGAATCTGCATACAAAGCTTTTTTTGCAGCACACGCAAATGTCGTCTGGGATCAAGATGTGAGCTGTGGGGGAGAAAACGCTGCTGGCCTGACAAACACCTCCACAACACACAGAGGTAAACAGCAGTGTTTTCTCACAAGAGACTCGGCCTGGAATCATGCACTATACATAATTTCTGTTAATGCTCATTAAGCAAGGATCATTTTGAGTATGTTCGTATTCACTTTTCATTTGACCATTTATTCATTAATTTCGCAATCCCTCAGTAAAATATGGATGGAAATGTTTCAATCAAATAAACGGAAAAACAGGCAGATCATTTTTGTTAGGTAAACAACACCTCAGCCAATGGCGTGAGTTTGGGGGTGGATCAGTACAGTATTTAGCATTTAGAAAACCTGTGTTTGAGAAGCCTAATAACGCTTTTAAATCAATTAATCTATCAATCTATACAGAAATGAAACAATCAAATGTAAAAAATACATTTAATTTAACAATTAATCTTTCTTAAAGCTACAAACATTATAATATATTGTGCCCATATGCTTTAAACTGTCTTGACATGTTCACACAGTCACAGACTTTAAAATGTGTGCAGATTAGTAACTTTATATAACTCCACAAATCATGTGTGATTTCACAAGTTTTCTTTGGAAGTAAGATTTTTTTTCTACACATTTCTAAACATAATGGTTTTCATAACTAATTTATAATACAGTGGTGCCTTGCTAAAAAGTCGTTCACCTTTCGCGGCCTAGCAGTTTCGCTGATTCTTTTAGTGCAATTTAACATGCTTTTTTAACAGCATTTAGTTCTGCATCCTGATTGGCTCTAAACCATTGTCAACCAATCTCCTCCATGTCTCCTGTACAGTACAGAATGCGTTCAGCTTGCCAAATTAACATAAATCTTCAATTGCTTCGATCAAGGATGCAAAAAGGGTTGTAACTGTCCACTGCAAGACCATTGTAAAGGGGGTCGCACACCAGATGCGTCGCACCACGCATCCCCATGCATTTTAGAATTGTAAACATAGGTTAATATCAGGGTATGCACAGCGGTGATGCAAGTCGACGGCTGTCTGTGGTGCCCAGCTACGACTCAGGACACTGTTTTTATTTCTGCCGCGCCGCAGAGCGCCATCTGAATAATTTAGTTTTGAATAACATGCGAATGTGCATGTCCCGTGTGTGTTACTTCCAACTCTCATGTACTCAGCACATCCGATGTGCAACCTCCTTAAGGTTGGAGTCTGATTTAGCTTTGTGTATTAGTGACTGCAGGAAAAATAACATTACACTGAATGTCAACATTACCCGCACAAAAGCTAAAAAGCTTGATGAACCTTTTGCTGACAGAGATTAATGTTTGACCTGACAACAGGTTTTATTTCATGCTATAATACTAGACTTTAAACACTTTGAGAGTGTTTAAACAAATGAGAAAATGTCAACAGAGGAATACGTTTCATTCTGAAAACGTAGCCCTATAAATATTTCTGGAGATTGGGAGATTGAGATTTATGTAGCCAGAGCTATGTATGGCTGCATTTCGTCTTTAAAACGAACGCTACGGGGTGGTGTGACGCAGTTCCTTTTCTCGCTAACCAGCTGACCGCTTACCAGCATATGGACGACATTTCCATTGTTACCAGTTTGTCTGGTAGCTCGACATGTACATCGGCAGACTTGAGATGCAGAGCGGAGTTGATTGCGATGATGGGGTTTGAGTCCGGTAAAGAACGGTTCCAGAAAGCAGGTGAGACAAGAACAGAAACCACAAAATAAAATAAACAAAGGGGTTAAACCCTAGGGCAGGGGTCACCAATCTCGTTCCTGGAGGTCCGGTGCCCTGCAGGATTTAGCTCCAACTTGCCTCAACACACCTGCCTGGGTGTTTCAAGTATACCCAGTAAGACCTTGGCTGAGTCCGAAACTGCCTACTACTCAGTAGGTACTGCATTTGAATTTAAACGTACTACTCAACAGTTAGAAAAGTACGCTCTATACAGTATGAATGTGAGAAGTATGAAAGGAATTTGGACGTACTGCATCTGCCATTTTGTCATGGTCACGTGACCTACCTGTGTCAGTTGCGTCGCTTCAGTCCCATTCATGAATTCTCTCACAGGGCATCATGGGATAGCAAAGTGTGCATGGTGTGCGCACTTCAGAATCTCGCCTGAAGTAGTAGGTTATCCGAGTACTTCTCGCATACTGATTTTTGAATTCTATGAATTCAGACATACTACTCGGCTCCCATACTGATTTTAGCATACTGTATAGTATGGAAGTATGCAGTTTCGGACGCAGCCCTTGATTAGCTTGTTCAGGTGTGTTTGATTAGGGTTGGAGCTAAAATCTGCAGAACACCAGACCTTCAGGAACAAGTTTGGTGATCCCTGCCCTAGGGTTAAGGGAAGAAGCAGGGTATGGGGGATCGATCGAACAGCGGCCTCTGGTGGATGCAAAACCAGAGCAGGCACAAATGGCACTCGCAAGAGATATTTTAAATCTCAAAAAACGCACACAGCGGAATCGCAAAAAAACGTAGCTCCTGGGTAGATTTTGCTCTCCCCAGAAATGTATATAGGGGTACATAATCCGAATGAGCCTGGGTTGGAAAATGTTAATGCCTGTCTGAGAAAAGTGTATGAAGAGTGTAATGAGGGGTTTTACAGCCTTAAAACATCTATAATAATTGTAAAAAAAATAAAGCTGACTAATTTGCGGATTATTATTAGAACGTATCTACTGCGATTAACAAAGGACCATTGTAACTTATTTCTTTTATCTTTGCCATGATGACAGAACATAATATTTTCACTCATTCATTTTCTTTTTGGCTTAGTCCCCTTATTAATCTGGGGTCGCCACAGCGGAATGATTTTACGCAGATACCGTCAGACGCTCTTCAGATACTGCCGGATGGCCTTCCAGCCGCAAACCATCCCTGGGAAACATCCCCACACACTCATTCACACACATATATAGTACGGACAATTTAGCCTACCGAATTCACCTATACCGCATGTCTTTGGACTGTGGGGGAAACCGGAGCACTTGGAGGAGACCCACATGCAAACTCCACACAGAAACGCCAACTGACCCAGCCGAGGCTTGAACCAGCGACCTTCTTGTTGTGAGGAGACAGCACTACCTACTGTGTCACTGCGTTGTCCACACATAATATTTTAGTAGATATTTTTCAAGATACTAGTATTCAGCTTAAAGTGACATTTAAAGGCTTAACCTTAATTACACAAGTTAGGGTAATTAGGCAAATCATTGTATAAGGATGGTTGTTCTGTAGACAACTAAAAAAAACAATATTGCTTAAGGGTGCTAATAATATTGACCTTAAATAAGACTTTCTCCAGAAAAAAACATTATTGGAAATGCTGTGAAAAATGCCTTGCTCTGTTAAACATCATTTGGGAAATATTTGAAAAAGAATTAGAAAAATAAAACACAGGAGGGATGATAATTTTGACTCTAACTATATAATGGTTATTCAGGCATTAAGGGCTAGCTCATCCATTAATATTTATATGATCACATCACCAGAAATCAAGCTAATATTGCTGTGCTGTTCACACACAATGCACATTCTCAGCACAAAGCGTCTGGTGGTATCTCGGGCTCTGCTGGCTGGTCTCTGCGCCCGACTGTGGTAAAGTCAAGTGATCTTGCAGGACTGGCTTTTTGGCTCAGATCCATGTGTATGTTTCACTGGCTGGGACCTCAGCCTCCTGCTCAGGGTGCGGGGTGAAGGAGAAACTATCACACTCTCCTTGTCAGCTGCAAGGGTAATTACTGCTGGCTGAAATTACTCAACATTTGTTTATTAGTTCCCCAGAGCACCCTGTAAATAGATTGTCCGTTACAGTCGGATCGCATTAGAGAGCGCGCGGCCCCTCTGAAGCCCCCCAGCCTCCTGTTGGCTGCGCGTCTGTTTCTCGCTGAGAGAAGCGTGTTTCAGCAGAGCCTCCTCCATTAGAGACGCCGGCCGATGTCTAAAGCCACAATACGGCTGATGTAATTGCTGAATTCTGTCACACGGCCTCAGCTTCATTACCAGCGTCGAGGGGATGAAGCGGAGACACTGAAAATGCTACTAAATTTTTTAATGATAACTTTTAAAGTACACATGAAATCAAAACTAACCATGTTGATTTTGTTACCTCACATTGCTAGTTTTGTGGTGATCAATTCATCTGTGTGTCTCATTAAGAAAAAAAAAGTTTGCCCTTGTGACCTAAAATTGATATCTGAAAATGCACTTCCTGTTTATTTTCAGTTACGTTCTCTGATTATGTCCGTCTGAGGTATTGGGCGTGGCTAACATACTTTTTATATAATTATTTTTTTCTGGGTTTTCCCCTTTATTTGAGAGGACAGTAGAGAGTATTGACAGGAAAGCAAAGAGAGGGGAAGGATCGGCATAGGACCACTAGGTGGAATCAAACTCGGGTCGGCGTGAGCACTGGAGTGCATGTGTTGGCCCACTAACCACTACACCACTGGCGCCGACATGGCTAACATACTTAACCACGCCCCTCCAGCTACCTGTTTTGACAACAAACAGAAATGGTTGTAAGAACTCTCCCCAAACCCTTTTCCTGATCTTTCTGAATAAAATACCTACTTTACTGCATCCAATCAGCTTGCAGTAGAAAAAAAAACAAGCCACACCCACTGTTTTCTCATTTAATATTACGTTTCTCTAGGAACTGCGTCACAATACGGAAAAAAAAAAGCTTCCAGTTCATGGGGTCGGTTTTGTGGTCAGGGTCACATATAGTATAAATAAGGGTACAAATTATTAAATATACACTACCGTAAAAGTTTGGGGTCAGTAGGATTTTTAAATGTTTTAAATTAAGCTTCTCCTGCTCACCAAAGCTGCATTTATTATATCATAATACAGTACATATTGTAAAATTGTGAAATGTTATTGCACTGTAAAATAACTGTCCAAAAGTAGTTTATCATTTAATTTAATAATTTATTTCAGTGATTTTAATGATGAATTTTCAGCTTCATTACTCCGGTCTTCAGAGTCACATGATCCTTCAGAAATTACTCTAAAATTAATAATTATTTTTATTATTACTTTTATTATTATTAATGGAGCTAGTAATAAAAGCAATGATAACTGAAGTAATAATTTCATTGAAACCATACAATAAGAAAGCAGTTATTTAAAATTGTAATAAATATTTAAGAATTTAACAATTTTATTACATTTAAAAAATACCGTGAGGCGACATGGTGGTGCAGTGGGTAGTCTCACAGCAAAAAGGTGGCTGGTTCGAGTCCCAGCTGGGTCAGTTGGCATTTCTGTGTGGAGTTTGCATGTTCTCCCCGTGTTGGCGTGGGTTTCCTTCGGGTGCTTCGGTTTCCCCCACAGCCTAAAGACGTGCGCTACAGGTGATTAGATTAAGCTAAATTGGCTGTAGTGTATGCGTGGGTGTGAATGCAAGAGTGTATGGGTGTTTCCCAGTGCTGGGTTGTGGCTGGAAGGAAAAACTGCGTAAAAAAGCTGCGTAAAACAGCTGGATAACTTGCCGGTTCATTCCGCTGTGATGACCCCTGATTATTAAAAGGACTAAGCTGGGAAAAAATGAATGAATGAATGAATGAATAAATGCCACCTTGATGAACAGAATAATTTTATTTAAAAAAAACATGAAAAAAAAATCTGACCCAAACTATTGATCGATAGTGCATGTCAGAACTTAATTAGAACAATTTAAATGTGATTTTCTCAGTATTTCAATTTTTTTTTTTTACTTTCAGCTTTTAGGTGATGTATGAGTTTCAATTTCCGAAAATTGACTATTAACTATATAGTTTTGTGGTCCAGGGTCACATATAATATAAATAAGGTTACAAATTATTAATCAGAATCAGAAAGAGCTTTATTGCCAGGTATGTTCACACATACCAGGAATTTGTTTTCATGACACAGCTTCTACAGTGCAACAGCATTACAGAGACAGGACAAAAAAACAGATAATAAATATATTTTAAAAAATATATAAGTAAGTAGTGAATGCAAATATACAAATTGACAAGTGTATGTACGTGTTTATTACTATATACAACGTTATATGTGCAGCTGTTATGTGCAAATTGGCATGTAAAGTGTGTTGTTAAATAAGTGTATATGTGTATTAAAGTGTATAGCAAGTAGTGATGTTGGTTCCACAATTATTATCATCAAGTGTTCATGAGATGGATTGCCTGAGGGAAGAAACTGTTTCTGTGTCGGGCTGTTCTGGTGCGCAGTGCTCTGTAGCGTCGACCAGAAGGTAACAGTTCAAAGAGGCAGTGTGCTGGGTGTGAGGGGTCCAGAGTGATTTTGGCAGCCCTTCTGCTCGCTTTGGATAAGTACAGTTCTTGGGGAGTAGGGTTGAACCAGTGATTCCCTCAGCAGTCTGAACTATTCGACGTAGTCTAAAAAGGCTTGGTAACTCAGTGGTTAGCACTGTCACCTCACAGCAAGAAAGTCGCTGGTTTGAGTCCTGGCTGAGCCAGTTGGCATTTCTGTTTGGAGTTTGCATGTTCTCTCCCCATGTTGGTATGGGTTTCCTCCGGGTGCTCCGGTTTCCCCCATAGTCCAAACACATGCTCTATAGGTGAATTGGGTAAACTAAGTGTGAGTGTGTGTAGAAATGCGAGTGTATGGGTGTTTTCCAATACTGAGTTGTGGCTGCAAGGGCTGTAAAACATATACTGGAATAGTTGGCGGTTCATTCTGCTGTGGTGACCCCTGATAACCAGGGGACTAAGCCAAGGGAAAATGAATGAATGAATGATTAAATATATGTGGGAAAGAATACCAAACATGATTCTGAATGCAAATTGTGATTATTTTATTTTATTTTTTATTTTATCACTCAAATTGATGGACATTTTGGAATATTTGTTCTAAAAAAAAAAAAAAAAAAAAAAAAAAAAAAAATAATAATCATAATAATAATAATAATAATAATAATAATAATAATAATAATAATAATAATAATAAAATAAAATGTGTATTCATACTAGTTGGCTGATGACCACCATGACCCATTCCCAATCAACACATCCCTGTTCCAACAAAATAAAACACACAAAACTCAAGAAAGCTCCTTCAAGGGACCTTTTTCATTAAAAAAAGCTTCTGAAATCTGTTCAATGTAGAGCCTCGTGGCAGCTGCACAAAGGCGAGGTTGAAATATGTCAGTCGTTTTCTACATATAAATCCTCCCTGCTTTGTGGCGTTTTATTGTGGTTATTTTCTGCATGCTGCCCACCATCGAGTGGACATGTTCGTGGCAGAGGCCTTGTATTTGTGTATTCTGTGATGGGAGGACGAGGCGAGCCAAGGTCTGTACCCGTATTCATCGTGTTGGATGGTTCCTGTCAGAGATGACATTCTGAAACACTTGACCCACAAAAATGAATTCTCGGCCAGAGCCCGGTGACAGCGATGGGCAATTCATTCTCCTAAAATGTGAGAAGATAAAAAGCGGGAGAATGCAATAGCGCTGTCAAAGGGGGGAGCGAGCAAAGCCAGGGAGTAAATCTATGTTTGAGAATGTGAAAACCATACATAAAAAGTGTTTTACAGGGAAATGGCTTTAGTTTAGGAGACTGTCTGATATGACGCGCGCTTTGATCAAGAAGGAGAAGCAATATGACCGGCTTATGGAGAAATGCGGCTCTCCAAAACAGGTTTCACTTTAGATGCAGGTTTTAAATCAGCTGGAATATAAGAGGAAAAGAGGATGCATGGAGAGCTACAGTAAATTTGCATGTTGGACAGAAGCGATCATGTCAATTAATGTCTGTAATCAAATCGACATCAATTATATATGTTACTTTTTTATTTTATTATTATTTTTCCCCTGAAGTTGATCTTTTTTCTCCGGGTGCTCTGGTTTCCCCCATAAAACATACACTATAGGTGAATAGAATAATCTAAATTAGCCGTAGTGTATGAGTGTGTGTGCGTCTGTTTCTGTGTGTGAGAGAGAGAATGAGTCTGTATGGGTGTTACCTAGTACTGGGTTGCAGCTGGAAGGGCATCTGCTGCGTAAAACATATGCTGGAATAGTTGGTGGTTCATTCCGCTGTGGTGACCCCTGATGAATAAAGGGACAAAGCCGAATGAATGCATGCATATACAGTGCATATACAGTGCTCAGCATATGCTGGAATAGTTGGTGGTTCATTCCGCTGTGGTGACCCCTGATGAAAAAAGGGACAAAGCCGAATGAATGCATGCATATACAGTGCATATACAGTGCTCAGCATAAATGAGTACAGCATTGAAAATTAATATTTTAATAGTATTATTGTATTATTATAGTGTTATTAGAAATAGAAAGTTAATACTTTTAAATTGAAGTGAAATATTGCAAAATATTGCGCAGTAGGTAGTGCTGTCACCTCACAGCAAGAAGGTCGCTGGTTCGAGCCTCAGCTGGGTCAGGTGAAATGGGTAGGCTAAATTGTCCGTAGTGTTTGAGTGTGAATGAGTGTGTATGGATGTTTCCCAGAGATGGGTTGCAGCTGGAAAGGCATCCGCTGCGTAAAACATGTGCTGGATAAGTTGGTGGTTCATTCCGCTGTGGCAACCCCAGATTAATAAAGGGACTAAGCCAAAAAGAAAATGAATGAATTGTTTTGATATTTATTTTTTGTATATATTTGTTTATTTTTATTTTAGTACATCAAGCAAAACTAAACCTATAAGCAATGCTATTTTAGTATTTTCCAGTATTGTTTTAGTTTTATTAAGTTTAATTATGTTGTGTTTTTGTAATTGTATAATTTTTTATATATATATTTTTTTATGTTTATAAACATTTAAAAATAAAAAATTTACAAATCACTTTAATTTGCAGGCAGCTAGCTCTCTGCAACTCACACATGTTCGGCCACTGAAGCTAAGTAAGGCTGTGCCTAGTCAGTACATGGATGGGAGACCACATGGGAAAGCTAGGTTGCTGCAGGGGGCGCTCAACCTGTGGTTTGTGTGGGTCCTAGTGCCCCAGTATATTAATGGGGACTCAATACTGTGAGCAGTGAGCGCTGTCTTTTGGATGAGACGTGAAACTGAGGTCCTGACTCTCTGTGGTCGTTAAAAATCCCAGGATGTCCTTCGAAAAAGAGTAGGGGTTTAACCCCGGCATCCTGGCCAAATTTGCCCACTGGCCTCCTAACCATCCCCATATCTTAATCAGCTTCATCACTCTGTCTCCTCTTCACCAATCAGCTGGTGTGCGGTCTGGTGCAATATGGCTGCCATCACGTCATCCGGGTGGATGCTGCACACTGGTGGTGGATGAGGAGATTCCCCCCAAAAATGTGTAAAGCGCTATGAGTGTCCAGAAAAGCGCTATAGAAATGTAAGGAGTTTATTAGACTATAAATCTCAGTGAATATGGGAAATTTATTTTGGTGCATTTGAACAAAATCAGATTTATTAAACATATATTTGGCTTATGGAGAAATGCGGCTCTCCAAAACAGGTTTCACTTTAGATGCAGGTTTCAAATCAGCTGGAATATAGGAGGAAAAGTGGATGCATGGAGAGCTACAGTAAATTTGCATGGTGGACACAAGCGATCATGTCAATTGATGTCTGTAATCAAATCGACATCAATTAAATATGTCATCATATATATATATATATATATATACATTAATTAATTTGTTTGATTGATTTATTTATTTGGTCATTTTCATTCATTTTATTTTAGTACACAAGCAATGCTATTTTAGTAAGTGCTATATAAATGTAAGGAATTATTATTATTATTATTATTATTAATTAAATGAAAATTAAAATATTTCCTTGTCAACTAGCATATTTTGAAATTAGCATGTTTTCCGTTTGCTTCATTTAATTTCATTTACCATTTAAGTTATTCAAATATTTATACTTTTATGATTTGAACTATATAATACCCCTACTGTAATAGATAAAAGATATGCACCTGAATAGAGTACACTGAAAAAAAAAGATTCATTGGATGTTCTACATGTTTTTAATGTAAGTGATTGCAATCAATTTATATGGGCTGAATTAAAACAAACCAATAAAATATAGTGATGTTCAACTTCATTTGTTTATTCAAATTCAGCCCATATAAATAGTTTGCAACCTCTTACCTCAAAAAATGAGTAAATCCAATGAATCATTTTCCCACTGTAGTGTGTGATTGTAGACCCTAACCATGATTCACTGGTCATTCTCTATATATTATATGAATTAGCATTGATCCCCCCCCCCCTCTCTCAGTGGCAGTGCTGTGAGTATTTCTGGATGGAGAAGCGTCCTGCCGATAGTGATGGGTTGTGTTCACCTCTGAGCATGTTACACTAATAAAAAGCCATCTTTTCATCGCTGTGCCTCCAGCGCTGCTCTAATAACAGCCTGTGTGCAAATAAGGCCCTGGAGCCACCGGACATCCATCACGGCCCTCCTGAGTCACATTACAGGCCCCTAATGGCCACTCTGTGTGCGCTTATGATATTCATTTTTAGTGTTTTCTGAAGAGCTTTAATCAGTAATGTGACATTGTCTCTCCGCAGTGGAGACTCTGCCGCCATATTGCTTTTTCTTGTGGAGTTTCTTTATCACGTCTTTCTCTTCTCTTCTCCCAACTTTGTTTTACTTTATCTGTCTTATCTTCCTTTCTCCTCTCCATTTCCCTTCTCTTTTCTTCAATTATATCCTTCTCGTCTCTTCTCTTCTCTTCTCCTCTTTTCTTTAATTCTACCTTTCTCTTATCTTCTCTTCTCCCCACGTCTCTTCTTTTCTCTGCTCCATTTCTCTTGTTTTTTCTTCAATTCTACCTTTCTCTTCTTCTCTTCTCTCCATTTTCCTTCTTTTTTTCTATTTTATCTTTCCCTTCTCTTCTTCTCTCTCATCTTCTCTTCTCCCCATTCTCTTCTTCTCTCTTCTATTCTTATCTCCACATTCTTCTTTTCCTCTCTGCACTTCCCCGGTCTTTTCTTATAGTCTACCTTTCTCTTCTCTTCTCTTCTCTTCCCCTCTCCACTTCCCTTTTCATTAATTCTACCTTTCTCTTCTCTTCTCTTCTCTTCTCCCCAATTCTCTTTTCTTCTCTCCACTTCCCTTCTCTTCTCTTATATTCTCCTCTCCCCACTTCTCTTCTTTTCTCCATTTCCCTTCTCTTTTCTTCTATTCTATCTTTACCTTCTCTTCTTCTCTCTCATCTTCTCCTCTCTTCTATTCTTATCTTCACATTCTTCTTTTCCTCTCTGCACTTCCCCGGTCTTTTCTTATAGTCTACCTTTCTCTTCTCTTCTCTTCTCTCCTCTTCCCCTCTCCACTTCCCTTTTCATTAATTCTACCTTTCTCTTCTCTTCTCCCCAATTCTCTTCTTTTCTTCTCTCCACTTCCCTTCTCTTCTCTTATATTCTCCTCTCCCCACTTCTCTTCTTTTCTCCATTTCCCTTCTCTTTTCTTCTATTCTATCTTTCCCTTCTCTTCTTCTCTCTCATCTTCTCCTCTCTTCTATTCTTATCTTCACATTCTTCTTTTCCTCTCTGCACTTCCCCGGTCTTTTCTTATAGTCTACCTTTCTCTTCTCTTCTCTTCTCTTCTCTTCTCTTCTCTTCTCTTCTCTTCTCTTCTCTTCCCCTCTCCACTTCCCTTTTCATTAATTCTACCTTTCTCTTCTCTTCTTCCCAATTCTCTTCTTTTCTCCTGTCCACTTCCCTTCTCTTCTCTTATATTCTCCTCTCCCCACTTCTCTTCTTTTCTCCATTTCCCTTCTCTTTTCTTCTATTCTATCTTTCCCTTCTCTTCTTCTCTCCATATTCCTTCTTTTTTCGTCTATGCTACAGTATCTTTCTCTTTTCCCCACTTTTCTTCTTTTCTCCTCTGCACTGCCCTTGTTTTTTCTTCTAGTCTACCTTTCTCTTTCCTTCTCTGATCTTCTCTTTTCTTCTATTCTGCCTTTCTCGTTTCTTTTCTGTTCTTCTCTCCATTTTTTTCTTCTATTCTACTTTTCTCTTCTTCCCTCTTCTTTTCGTCTCTTCTCCCTTATTCTTTTCACTTTCTCTCTTACCTTCTCGACATTTCTCTTCTTTTCTCCTGTGCACTTCCCTTGTCTTTTCTAGTCTACTTTTCTCTTCTCTTCTTCTTTTCTTCTCTCTTATATTCTCTTCTCCCCAGTTCTCTTTTCTTTTCTTCATTTCCTTTCTCTTTTCTGGGGAGCACTTCTTTTCTTTTCTCCTCTCCATTCCCTTTTCTTTCTTCTGTTCTACCTTTCTCTTCTCTTTTCTTCTCTTCTTTAATTTGAAGCTCTTTGTTTTCTTATTCTCTGTTCATCTCTGACCTTCCCAGATTTTTCATCTTCCTTTCTCTTTTTGTCTATTATTAATCTATCATCTTTCCTACTTTTTCCCCCTCTGACTCATTTCAACTGATTATTTTTCATTATTTCTCCTAATCTTTCACTCTCTTTACATTTGCTTGTGTCTTTTACCTTCTGTTTTACCCTTATTTCCTAGTTTTTTTTATCATTCTTCTGCTTTCTTTCATTTCTACAATGCTCTTTTCTCCTTTCTTTTCTTGTTTTTTCTGTATGTCTCTGCTTAATTTTATTTTCTTCCACTCACGATTTCTCCTCTTACCTTTTTTATCATTTTTAATTTACCTCTCAAATTTAGTTTTTAAATTGATTTTATTCATTCATTCATTCATGCCTCAATTTATCTATCTATTCTTTTATAATTGATTGTCAATTTTCTCTTTTCTTTCAACACTTTAATATTCTTTTCCTGTTTTTTCTCTGCTAATTTTTCCTTCTCATTGTTTTCTCTTCTTCTCATGTTCTCATTTCCATTTTATATCAGATTTCACCCTCCATTCACTTTTCTTTTTCTCCTAATTTTACACTCCCTTTCTCCTGTATAATGCTCCTTTTCCCTTTCTTCATTTCTATTCTCTCTTTCTTCAAATTCCTCCTTGTTTTTTTTTACCTCTTTGATACTCTTGTCTTCACCCTCATTATTTATCATGTTTTCTCAGCTTTCTCTCTTTGTTTTCAGTCTTTAACTTTCTCTTCTTGTATTTCTCCTTAATTATGTTATATTTATTCTTACACATATTTTCTCCTCAGTTCTCCTTTACCTTTCCTCCTCCTCCACTTCTCATCTTTTCTCTTTTTGTCTAATTTCTCATTTTGTATCATTAGTTCTCTGCATTTTTGCATTTCATCCAATATACTCTTCATTGTACTTTTCTCCAAATGTATCTCTTATCTTCTCACCATGCCTTTGTTTTCTAAGCCTGATTTGTCTTTTATACATCTTATCTCTCAAGTAATGCTTTAATAGGGTTGTATTAGCTAATGTTATTTAATGTATTTAACACGGACAAACAATGATCAATACATTTATTAGTGTTTATTAATCTATGTTAATGTTAATAATTGTTGATAATTGTTAGTTTGTTACCTCACAGTGCATTAACTAATGGTAACAAACATGAATTAAAATTTTAATGATGCATTAATTAATGTTAAACTTTGATTACAATATTGCTCATTATTAGTTCATGTTAGTAAATAAATTAACGAACATCACCTAATGAGACCTTACTGTAAAATGGGAAACTTCTCCAATTTATTTCATTAATCTCTTCTCCTTTTATTTGAAGATTTTTTGTTTTCTTTTTCTCGGTTATTTCTACCGTAGCCTTCTCTGATTTATTTTCTTCATTTGTCTTTGTTCTTCTGTTATTAGTCTATCATTTCCCCCTCTGACTCCTTTCAATTGATTATCTTTTCATTATTTCTTCTAATCTTTCCTCTCTTCACATATTCTTGTGTCTTTTATCCTCTGTTTTACCCAATATACTCTTAATTTATCTTCTTCTCAGCTCATTTCTCCTAATTTACCTTTTATATTCTCCTCATGCCTTTATTTTCTAAGTCTGAATAGTCTCTTAAGCATCTTATTTCTCAAGTAATGCTTTAATAAGGTATTAGCTAATGTTATTTAATGTATTTACTAACATGGACAATGAACAATACATTTATAACAGTATTTATTCATCTTAGAAGGGATTATAAAGTTGTTCGTTGTTAGCTCATGTTAGTAAACACATTAATTAGCATACTTAATGAAACCTTATTATAAAGTATGACAATTTCTCAAATTATTTAAAATTATTTCTATTTTTTCTCTGATATATTTTTTCTTTTTGCTCATCCTTTCTCGAACTCCTAATGCTCCTCTTATCCCTCATCTCATTTCTCTTCTTCTCAGCTCTTCCCTCTTCATTTCTCATCTCTTAATTCCCCCTCATGGCACCTTGTCTCCTCTTTTTTTCCCCCCTAATTTCTTCTCTTTTCTCCGCTCCTCTCACGTGCGCAGAGGCTGTGCTTCGAGTCCTGCCAGCTCTTAGCTCATGTGACCAGATCAACAGATGGCCGGCTACACTCGGGGTCTGAGAAACACGCTCGCACGCAAACACTAGATGTCATTTTGCATTTTTAAATACACGTCACATTCCCCCACCTGCAGAATGTCAGAGTCTGATAGCATCAGCTGCAGCGCGGCTCGCTGTAATAGATTTATTTTAAACAGCCTCCCGCAAAGAGCACGTGTGGAAAACAAGATGAATCGGTCAGATAGTCTGCAGATAAACCAGGCCTTTTAAGCATTTAAGTTAGTCACTTCGGCTTTTACTATACACATCATCTGGATTGGTCTTTTTTTTAGGTTGAACAGGTAAGTTTAAGGGCGACGCAGGGGCGCAGTAGGTAGTGCTGTCGCCTCAAAGCAAGAAGGTCGCTGGTTCGAGCCTCGGCTGGGTCAGTTGGCGTTTCTGTGTGGAGTTTGCATGTTTTCCCTGCGGTAGCGTGGGTTTCCTCTGGTTTCCCCCACAGTCCTAAGACATGTGGTACAGGTGAATTGGGTAGGCTAAATTATCCATAGTGTATGAGTGTGAATGAGTGTGTGTGGATGTTTCCCAGAGATGGGTTGCAGCTGGAAGGGAAAAATGTGCTGGAAAAGTTGGCGGTTCATTCCGCTGTGGCGTACCCGGATTAATAAAGGGACTAAGCCAAAAAGAAAATGAATGAATGAATGAGGTAAGCTTAAGGAATGTGTTTTGTTTTGATCAGGTTCTGTGGCATGAGAAGATGATATTGATGGATCTGATCTTTAACCACGGTTGAGATTTCAAACGCTTTCAGTTTTTGACAGAATTTTTTAAGGCAGTCAGTTTTCACATCACTTTTCTTTCTAGTTTATTCGAAGACCTTTTTTTTTTTACCAATTGACCTCTCTTATTTTATTAACTCGCGAAGTGTATCTTTAAAAAAAAAATCAAGGAAATTCTTTGAATGTCTCACATCTGTCTGTCTGTCTTTGCATTTAAACGTACAGGTCGTGTTAGCGGCACTCGCTTGTGAAACCTGCCAAACAACTGAGGCTTGTCAAAACAGCCTGATGCGTTTAAGTATTTTGCCGATCATATAGATCACAGGCTTTTTGTTTCTTTTTGGATTGGAGCACCTTAAAAAATTCTCAGCTGAGAAATCAAATCATCGACAACGCCTGCTGAAAATAACACAGAGACATAAAGAAGGTTGTTTAAAATGCAAGAAAACGATGGCGCTTTTCTAAAGGCTTGCAGATTTGGAGGCGGCAGAGGGCTGTGAACGAACAGCCGTCACTCTCCGTGTGCAATTTCATTCATCTAACGAGGAGCGGGGCGATGATAATTGCCTTTAAAGACTGAGGAAGAGAGAAGAGAGGAGCGCAGATAAAAGATACGCACCAAAGAGCACATTAGGACATGGGAGGGGTTGGCAAGACCGCAGAGGCTTCTGGTATAAATAGTCATGAAATAAGAAGTTTCTGCCAAGGATTGAAGTGAAGAAATTCTCTTGGAGGGGCCAGCAGGCCACACCAAATAATCCTTGACTTAGCGTCTCATTCTGAATCCCATATTAGCTACAGAGATTTAAATGTAAATATGCCATTAGGCTGTCATTACAGTGATCAAACTGTGCGCGGCACAGGTCAGGCCCAGCCACTGTTAATTTTGCAGGCAAAAGCTTTTTTTTCCCTCCTCTCTTGAAATGTTAATAACTTTCTATTAGTTAATGTACCGTGACTAAAATTCAAATTAGACATAATTTATTTTAATATCTGTGACTAGCTAGCCTGACCATTTAGCAATGGTCTGTAGAAGAATACACGATTGTAAATCGGACTAATTTGCATTGGATGGTTTTAGCACGCCTCGTCTCCCGCGTTTTTCGCTGCTGTGATGAATCATCTCTGATCCTTGAGGTACAACTGTTCTTTAGTGAATATTGCCAACCGTCACATTTAATATATGTCTTTATGAATGCCCATCGAGGGGGGGGGAGCGCAACTGGAAAATTACCCTGAGGACTCCAGACTATTATGTTAAAATGATATCATTTCATATTTGGACTGTAATACGGTCCTAAATTACAAGATTGAAATGTCACAATTGTTGAAGTAGACGATCTCTTGTCTCCATTGTTGTCTTCTGAGAGTTTCCCACTCATAATTTGGTATACAATGTAAAAATGGGTGGAAAATAAAATAAGGATTTCTGAAGTGCCCTTTCATCTGTGAAATTTAAACTAGTAAATCCAACCCAGGCTCATTCTGAAAACGTAGCCCTGTATACTACATTTCTGGAGAGCACCAAATATGTCCCAGGAGGTGCGTTTTTTTTTGCAGTTTTTGTTTTCGCAAATCCACCAGAGGCTGTTGTGTATGCATTTTGAGATCTCAAATTTCTCTCGCGAGTGGCATTCACACCTCCTCTTCTTGCGTAAATCCACCAGAGGCTGCTATCGACTAACTGACTGACCAATCAACCTTCCCTATACCCAACCGACAATGTTTTAAAAAGCACCGACGGACCTGAACAACTGGGCAAACTGGTGACAGTGGAAAAGCCATCCGTACGAAGGTAAGCAGTCAGCTGGTAACGCGAAAAGGAACAGCCGCCCTGTAGCATTTGTTTTAAAAACAAAATGTAGCCATAAGTACCTCATCCAGAAATTTATATAGGGCTTCGTTTTCAGAATGAGCCTATGTTGAGTAAATCCTAGATCAATTTTATTTTCACAGTTGTAAACAGTTGAATGTAAAAAATCAAATAAAGTGGGTATAAAACATTTTCATTTAAAAGTGAACCACCCCAAAAAAATGCTAAAAATAAAACAGTTTTCCAGAACATTTACTCTTATTGCTACTGGTTGGCTAAAAACTGTAGCCTGGCTCCTAAACTGACACCATAGTTTGAGTTTATGCTGTTGTGTTGGGCTGATTGGAATGATAACAAACAAGATCACCTAAAACACTTTTTATTCATTTTTTAATACACATATTTTTCATTCATTCTTTCATTTTCTTTTCGGCTTAGTCCCTTTAATAATCCGGGGCTACCACAGCGGAATGAACCGCCAACTTATCCAGCACATGTTTTTACACAGTGGATGCCCTTCCAGCCGCAACCCATCTCTGGCAAACATCCATACACACTGACTCACACTCATACACTACGGGCAATTTAGCATACCCAATTCACCTGTACATGTGGACATGTGGGAGAAACCGGAGCACCAGGAGGAAACCCACCTGAACACGGCGAGAACATGCAAACTCCACACACAAATTCCAACTGACCCAGCCGAGGCTCAAACCAGCGACCTTCTTGCTGTGAGGCAATTGTGCTACCTACTGCACCACCGTGACGCCTCGCCCTGAAACAAACAGAAAATAATAATTTACAATGAAGTACCAAAGAACAATGCAAAATGAAAACAGATTTCCAGAACTCTTACCCTTTCTGTTGCTAGTCGGAAAAAGTGGATGTTCCGCCCCCTGTAGCCATTGGTTGTGTCACTGTTGCTGTGCTGGGCTGATTAGAAAGATAATAAACAGATTAGTGTTTTCACAGCCAACCAAAAACTAAAATGACACGAAACACACAAATAAATATTGTTTAAAAATATAACAAATGTAATATTTTCATACTTAGATTGGTTGCTTAAGCCTTGGTGACAATATTGGTATCTGGTTTGTAATGGTACCTGCATTCCGACAGAGGAAAAAATAGAAATGGGCTGAGAAGAGGCCAGCTGATTGGAAACAGCTGTGAAAAAAGAGGGAGGCTGCCCACTTTGGAAATCTGGGTGACCTCGCCTGGCATGTGAAAGCGCATCTCTTTGGCTGCCAATTGCAAAGCATGCTAAGAGGAACCCTTGGGCCACAGCGCAAGATGGTACCAACGGCCCTCTTGTGTTAAAACTACAGAGATCAGATGATGTCTGATTTACTTTAAAGATACTCTGCTTCAAATACCTGAAAATACAATCTTCTAAACCCATACAGCCAAACATTTTGATGCATTAAAAAAGTAATAGTGTTGTAAAAATTAAGACATACTCAATAATCTTTGTTTACATGTGTTTTACTGGTTATAATTAGGCCAACATGGAATCTGCCAGCACAGTAATCCACAGATATCTTATGTAAATGTCTGTAAATATATATTTATTCTGTTTTTATATTCATTTCAGTCATTTTATTAACTAATATGGATATATCTATAATATTTATTCTCGATACAGTTTGTAAAGTAATATTTCCTTTTTGTTCATCTATTATATGAGAAACTTGCTTTACAAATCCAATTCGATCCATTTGTTTGGTATTGTAATCCTTAAATTAAAGTTACAAGGTCATTTTTTATGTCTTATGTCTTGTTTTAAGTGTTTAGTGACTATACTGTAAATATCTTGCAATAAAATTAAATTACAATTTGCAAAACAATAATGCATTTAATGGAAAAACACACTGCTTGTTTCTCTAGCAGTTAATGTCTAAAAATATTTTTAAGAGTTCACATTTAGCTGATGATTGATTATAAAGCATGTTTGGCATGCTGTAACGGGAGAGAGCCCTGAGCTCAGAAGATCCTTGAATCCGGGGCTCCCTCCCGTTTCATCAGGAAAGAGGGCAGTCTGAGCTCCCGTAGGTCCAGAGAGCTCCTCTGAATTCATTTGCTCAGCCTCTTGCTTGATTATTAGGGGTTGCCACGGCAGAATGAACCACCAACTACACCAGCATATGGTTAAGCGGTGAATGCCCAGTACTAAAACACTCATATACTGTGCCAATTTGGTTTATTCAGTTCACTTATATATGTCTTTGGACTGTGAGAGGAAACCAGAGTACCCGTGAGAAACTCATGTGGGCATGTTCTCCACATGTAAACTCCACACAGAAACGCCAACTGGCCCAGCTGAGACTCGAACCAGCGACGTTCTTGCTGTGAGGCAACAGTGCTAGCGACTGAGCTGGCATGCCGCCATGTCCTGGATTAATCTAGGAAAGAGGGGGAGAAGGGGTGGATGGGGTATTCTTTAAGGCAAAGATGACTAAGGTAAGGAAATCTGGTTATATATGTGTTTGGATTCGACTGATTGGTAAATGCTATGATAGCTAATGTGGGATCAGCTGTGGTCAATCATAAGCATGTGATCCTCTTGAAATTAGTTTATAAATAAACCACAGATAGTGGTTTAAAAATTAACCTCTTTAAAATATTTAATATGTTCCTCCAACCTAATCAAAGCCCATTTAGCTGATATGATTGAAGCTTTAACCCTCTACTGTAAACAATTGAGTCAATTTTCAGTGCATATGCTATAGTAACACAATTGTGTTTGGGGTCAAGCTCAATTAAAATACTGTAGAAAAATACAATAAATGCAAACTGGCAGAAGAATAGCACAAATGTGATTCATAAAGCATGCAATCACAGTAGAAGTATGTTTATAATCAGTTCTCATAAGATTAGGAAAAGTCATGAAGTATCAAGTAGAATCTTTAATGTTAAATGTGTTTCTGACATATTAAAAGGCCTCGGCGTCGGTCGGACCCCCTACAGAACATGAGGGTTAACTCATATTGATTGCTCAAATGAATTCACTGCAGCTGCTCTGATGTGTGCAAGTTTATTGCTTTAACTAAACAGTATGTCTGTTAAATGAATTTAAGATGCTATGATGGGGAAGATCGACTTTATAATGAAGGCTGTGAAAGGCCTTTTAAATGTCACTTGACAGCGGAATATCCAGAACAGCACGTGAACGCACACACATAAACACACTTGTATTGATATCTTTACAGGGACTTCTTATAGGTGTAATTATTTTATACTGTACAGACTGTACGCTCAAAAAAAGGATGTTTGTTGTTTGTTCAAACAATTTATTCAAAATGAGCTAAAACAACATAATTATTGGGATTTTTGGGACAACTTGATTGTTTTATGCTTATTATACTTAAATTTGTAAAAACTAATAAGTTGACTTAAATTTTTGATTTTGCCCCAACACAAATCGATTATGTGGAACCCAGAATTTTTTAGTGTATATTTTATCCTCACACCTAAATTCAACCCTCAAAGGAAACAATCTGCATTTGTTCCTCCAAAAAATAAGAAATACAAGGTTCAAACACAGACACTCACCATGTTTACCATACACTACCTAACAAAAGTCTTGTTGCCCATCCAAGTTTTAGGAACAATAAATAATAAGTTGACTACTAGTTGATCATTTGGTGTCAGAAGTGGCTTATATGAAAGGCAAAGGTCTCTAGATTACGCTTATTTTACCAAAATAAAATATGATCATGCCTTGATTTTAAAATGATTTAATAAGGACAAGTAAGGTCTGACTTGAACAAAAATCTTGTCACTTAAGAGAAATAATGTCCAGTATAGAATATAAAGTCATGCTGCAGTGGAAACCGAATTAATATTGTGTCTGACTCCATCATGAGCTTGGAGGACTGCATCCATACATCTCTGCAATGACTCAAATCACTTATTAATAAAGTCATCTGGAATGGCAAAGAAAGCGTTCCTGCAGGACTCCCAGAGTTCATCAAGATTCTTTGGTTTAATCTTCAATGCCTCCTCCTTCATCTTACCCCAGACATGCTCAATAATGTTCATGTCTGGTGATTGGGCTGGCCAATCCTGGTGCACCGTGACCTTGTTTGCTTTCAGGAGCTTTGATGTGGAGGCTGGCTGATGTATGAGAAGGAGCGCTATCCTGCTGAAGAATTTGCCCTCTCCTGTGGTTTGTAATGTAATGGGCAGCACAAATGTCTTGATATCTCAGGCTGTTGATGTTGCCATCCACTCTGCAGATCTCTTGCACGACCCCATACTGAGTGTAACCCCAAACCATGATTTTTCCTTCAGAAAACTTGACTGAATATTGTGAGAATCTTGGGTCCATGCGGGTTTCAGTAGGTCTTTTGCAGTATTTGTGATTGGGATGCAGTTCAACAGATGATTCATCAGAAAATTTACCTCCTGCCACTTTTCCAAATGATCAACTAGAAGTGAAGTTATTATTTGTTGCTCTTTCAACTCGACGACTAGACTTTTGTTAGGTAGTGTATGCAAACATTAATGAACTTACATAGAGAAAATATTAGAAGTTTGTCAATCTCTTTCATTGTTTCTTTAACCTGAGTTTTTTCGGATGAGTAAAAATCCCAGAGACAAAGTTTGGAATTAAAAGTGAGATTTCAATATAACATTTTAACATGAAAGCTTATAAGTGTTTCATTCATTCATTCATTCATTCATTTTGTGTTGCCCCATAAGTGTTTCTTAATTCTCAATTTCAAAATTAAATGATCAAATTGTTGGAGGTATGATATTCATACTTTTATAGCTTGATTAGCATCTTTTAAAGGAAAATTTTAGAACATTTTAACAAACTTTTATAATTACTTTAATCTTTTAAAAATCTAAGAACAGTGTGGTCAAGTAACATTTTAGAAGTCAAGTGTTGAATGTTATCCAACAACATTTATGTTGGATGACTACAGGGACTCATTGCAAAATCACTTATTTAACAGTTCATATAATTGCACATTTATGAAAAGGAAAGATCAGTCAGAAATAGAAAAGCCATGTCAATATTTCAATCAGAAATGTCAAGATCAAAATCATCAAGGACCAACTAATTTAGATAATGCTCACAAACTCTGCAAGAATGCTCTCTACTCTTTTTAGATAGATCGATGTTTATTCAGTCATTCATTTTCCTTCAGCTTAGTCCCTTTATTCATGAGGAGTCGCCACAGCATAATGAACCGCCAACTTATCCAGCATATGTTTTACGCAGCAGATGTCCTTCCAGCTGCAACCCAGTACTGGGAAACACCCATACACACTTATTCACACACATAAACTACGGCCAATTTATTTGATCCAATTCACCTATATTGCATGTCTTTGGACAGGGGAAACCAAAGCACGCAGAGGAAACCCATGCAAACACAGGAAGAACATGCAAACTCCACACAGAAATGCCAACTGGCCCAGCCGGGACTCGAACCAGCGACTTTCTTGCTGTGAGGCGACAGTGCTAACCACTAAGCCACCATGTCACCCTTAAATTGATGTTTAGTGACATAATAATCAGAGACATATAATAAGAATATGAGTCTGAGACATATTCTGTGCACGTCGCTTTTACATGTCAAAATCTGTAAACATCATAAACAAAAAAAAATCTGTTCTCAATTTAAAAATCAAATAACCAAATTATCTGACAAGCTCTTACTATTTAGCAACAGCAGTCAATTTCAGTTCATTCATTTTCTTTTCGGCTTAATCCCTTTATTAATCTGGGGTCACCACAGCGGAATGAACCGCCAACTTATCCAGCCTATATATTTTACGCAGCGGATGCCCTTCCAGCTGCAACCCATCAATGAGAAACATCCATACACACACATACAATTTAGCTTACCCAATTCATCTATACGACATGACTTTTGACTTGTAAGGGAAACTGGAGCACGGGGAGGAAACCCACACGAACATGGGGAGAACATGCAAACTCCACACAGAAATGCCAACTGACCCAGCTAAGGCTCGAACCAGCGACCTTCTTGCTGTGAAGCAATCATTATACCCACTGCGCCACCCCGTCAATTTTAATTTTGACATTAAATGATTATTGACATTAAATAAAATTGAAATTAAGTAAAATCTAAAAGCAACAGATTTATGCATTTGACTTATTTTTTTCAAAGTAACTTATTGGATTTGTGTTAACATTAATAATGTCACATGATACTGTTTTAACCACAGGAATGTACATACTATTTGAGATTAATTGTTTAGGCCTATAACATAATAACGAACCCAATTAAGCCCCTGATAAAAAAAAAAATCCTCACACACATTCAAACGCGCTTCCCATTTCTTCCATTATTGTATGTATAATAATAGCCTGTGTCTGGCAGAAAGAGAGCGAATGGTCTCGGTTGCTCAATCTCCTGCGGACGGAGTCAAAGGCTTCCCACCCCTCCTTCTGGCCGGCCTCAAACGAGCAGCCACAGCGTAGTCTGATCTGCATATGAGTAATATTCATGTGTGAAACACAGCCAACGCAGTCACCCTCCTCTGTTGATTCACATTTCACAAATCAAACCTCGCCAAAGCAAAGATTACCGCATTTAGCATTTGGAAGGAAGTTCTTTGTATTTGTGAATGCAGTCTTCGCGTGTAACGTAAACCTGCATTGATATTAATATTAATGACTATGCTAATGAGCGCGGCTTGATGGGGGACACTTATTCATATTAGGTTCATTAATGTAATGAATGCATGGCATTATCAGATACTGTGTTCCGGTGTCCTTGATATGCAATGAGGGTTTAAAGAGCAAACGTACGGGGAAGATAGGTGTGTCTAAGCTAAGCTTATATAGCGTGCCGGGTGGGCTGAATGTAGATTTTCACAATGTTCAACATTAAACAAAACGTAGGTAATTTGCATCGGCCTCCGCCTGTAAGACGAGCTAAACTGCTTACCACCATTGAAAACCCATATCTCTGCGAAAGGGCCCAAATATGAGGGTGAAACCAATTTAACTAGTGGCCACCAAAGTCGTTAGCGGAGTGATCAGCATTGAGATTCGGCCCATGTAAGCCTCTTATCAACGGCGCCGTAGAACTCTGCCTCAGTTCTGAATTTCAGAGATATAGCAATACAATAAATTTGACATTTTAAAGCTTTGGCTTTACTTGTTAATTAGAAACTCATTTCAAATTGAACTTGGGGAACTTAATAAGTGCGTATTTGGATCGAGGAGTGTCTCCAGCATGAAAAAAAAGCAGGGTGGGAAAAAAAATCTGAGCGCCTACTTTCATATGAGATTGACTAAAGGTCTAGAATTCTGGGTCATTTTATTTAACTCCTAATCAAGAGGTATTCCAGGTGGGTTCCTTTTTAAGGTGATTTATGGCTGTCATATTGCAGTTTAATTTCTGTGTGGTATGAATCCATGCTCTTTTCATTTAGCTTAATATCACGGAGCCTGTGCAGCATTATCTCTAACCATTAAACAAAACGTGCACGGAAGTCGGTCTGGTAAATTGACAGAGTCAGGGAGGGAAAAGAAATCACGTTTTTTTTTGTAGCCGACAAAGGCCAACGAGCGCGAGGCATTTGGCATGGAGGAGACGCTCGCTACTTTGCATAATATCCCACTAACAGGCAATTAAATCACTGTCCCTCCTCATCCACAGGTGACGGTGACGTCCCACAATATACAATGAAAGTCATCTGAATTGCTCTGAATGGACTCAGTGCTAAACGGTGATCTTGATGAGTGTGAGATTTGTGGTTTGACAATAAATGTCTGGCATTTACAGCAAGTACAATAAATTGACTTCAGTTACACTCACATACTTGTATGATATGGGCAGATTGATAAAGCAAACAGCTATGTGAAAAACTTGAAATACGAGTGAGACCTTCACCAACTTCATAGATTGTCGATGAAAGCCTGTAGATTGATTTTTATTTGAAGGACTCTACATGTTTTCCTGGACAATACAAAGGATGTGACGCTTTCTCACATTTCAGATAGTCTCTTTTCCATTCTATTATTGAAGAAACGCATGCGTGAAACGTTCATAGTAATGCCCAAAGGGCTATTCTGTACTGTAACATAACTGCAAATGTGTCATGCAAGTACATACAGTTTATAGTCTCAAAACTACTTTATAATATCACAATAATGTAATTTTGCTGGTAAATATTGCTTAAGAATTGCAGAGCTTGTGCAAACTCATATGGCTATGATCAAATTCTTTCTGAATTTATGTTCTTTTTCTTGGGTATTGTTTTATATTACTGAGAGGAAAGAGCACAGCGCATATTTTAATTCATCTAAACATTTCTCTCAGTAGCGCGAATGCATCTACAGTATATGTTTATTAATAATATGCATTGTGTAGCCATGGAAAAAAATATGAAACGTCTTCTCTGGATGACATAAATTTAGTTTTTATTCTGTAAACTAGCAATGGCATTTCTTCCAAATTTTGAATAAAAATTTTGTCATATTTTTCATTAAATAACACAAAAGATTCCACGTTGTCAGACGTTTTTAAACAATACACTGACACCTGTCAATACACCTGATTTTAGGATCACAAAAAAATCCTTAATCAGTCTGACCAATTGTTATTTTCTGAAAATGAAAAGCTCCAAATTGCAGTATTTTTTATTTCAAATAACATTGAACCAAATAAATATGAACATTTTTCCCAAACGCATACCTAATAAATGCAGTGAATCCAGAGAATTGTGATTTTCTCCAAATTTATGACCTTAAGAATAAAAAAAAATTCTTATAATAAAATAAGAGAATAACTAAAGTATTAAACTTTTTTAGCAACAAATGATGGATTGTGAAAAATAGGCATTACGTACCAGAATATGGATTTTTTTGTCTTGATAAGTAGGAAAAATGTGTGACTTCATTCTGTATCAAAAATGGAAAAGTTGAAAATTAATGATCAACAAGCATTTTTTAACATTATATATATATATATATATATATATATATATATATATATATATATATATATATATATATATATATATATATATATATATATATATATATATATATATATAATGAACCATAATAAATGAACGGCCAACCTATAGTATTTGTTTTATGCAGCTGCAACCCAGTACTGGGAAACATCCATACACACTCATTTACACCGGAGCACCCAATGGAAACCCACGCCAGCACGGGGAGAACATGCAAACTTCACACAGAAATGCCAACTGCTCCTGCTGGGATTCGAACCTGTGACCTTCATGTTGTGAGGCGACAGTTCTAATCACTGAGCCATAAATATATATAATTTGCATGACATTCATTTCCAGATTAAATTCAGCAATAAATTCAGCTAGCAATATGACAGCCAGCCTGAGAGCATACCTAATAAATGCAGTCAATCCAAAGAATTGTGATCATCACTTAATTTACAAACTTATGAATAAAATAGAATTATAAATAAGTAAATAACTGAAGTATAAAACGTTTTCAGCAACAAATGATGAGTTGTGAAAAATGGGCATTATGTACCAGAAGAGGGGCTTGAAGACATTGAAAAGTAGGAGAAATCTGTGACTTCAGTCTCTATAAAAAAAATGGAAAAGTTAACAATTAATGATCAACAAGCATTTATTTTTTGGGGTGTATGGGGCAATCATGCCATCAATTTTTTACTTTAACTGTTTTATTGATGCATATTAGTCAGAGAGTTACAGTGTCAAATATAAAGAATCTGTATTTTTTTTAACTTAGAACAAGATGTACAAGAAATCTAAAACATGCATTAAGATAATAAACATCAGGGTCAATTTCAAATTCCTGTTGAGCTGTTTAAGAAATTTCCAGACTAAATGCACCAATAAATTCGGTTAGCAATATCACAGCCAGGCTGAGCCAAGTGTGTTGAAAAATGCCTAATTAACACAGATCCCTCCTGTAGTTTCTCAAACTGCCATCAGATGTAGCATCGCTAGCCCTGCTACCCCCTCGCAGGGATCATCCCACCCCACAGCGAGGGCCTCTGCATGGGGGGAGCTCCATCATTTTACCTCCACGCTCCCGCCACCTCCTCACTAATGGCTGCTCGGGCCATCCAATCAATCGTGTCTCTATTACAGTAAGACTTTCATATCAGCTTGTATTATTATAACACCGGTCAAATTACACTGAACAATCTTTTACCTTTTTTGCGGGCCAAGTCAAAATTCAATTGAGCAGTCCTTTCATAAGTCTTCTTATTGCATGAAGGCATCAGACTAAGTAATTAAAAATCACAAGGGTGACACAAATTAATTGAACGGATATTTTAACATCAGAAAGATGGTTAATCCTTTTTTATTTATATGAGCTAATGCAATGCACAATGTCTAAAATGTGTGAACTTAGGGATTGATCATATATATCATATATATATACACATATGAATTAAATTAGCATATTTATAAAAAATTATATATATATATATATATATATATATATATACATATATATATATATATATATATATATATATATATATATTTTTTTTTTTTTTTTTTACAAATATGCAAATTTAATTCATATGTGTATATATATATATATATATATATATATATATATATATATATATATATATATATATATATATATATATAACTTAATTCCTTCATGTTGTCCCAACACAAATAGATTGTGTGGAACCCAGCATTTTTTACAGTCTAGTATTATTTGTTTAAGATAACAATTTAACATCAGAAATATGGGTCTTTTTTTATATGACCTGTAAATGAATGAATATCCAGTGTTTCATTTGAATAAACATAACATCTAATTCAAGTAGTATTATTGTTGCATCAGTTAAAGTATGTCATACAGATCAGTCTTTTACCAAACATAGTGATAAAAAAATTATAATATATATGTTTTTTATTTATGTGAGCTCATTTTAACTAAAACACTCAAAACAAATTGTGTAAATCATTTTAGGAATAGCTTATGTGTATTTATCAGTCACTTTATGAATATGCAGTGCTTAATTTGAATAATCATACCATCTCATTGTCTAAATCAGTTAGCAATTTCATTACAAATTACATTGAAACAATGTTTTCAGCATTTCATGTGCATGTTAATGAACCAAAGTTTAATTGACCGGTCTTTAAAACGTGATCTTTCTTTATTTTCACACTTTCTATGCTTAAAAAAAATCTAAGTAAAGAGCATTTATTGAACCTTTTTTTAACAATAGTATCTCTTGTCTTATGTATCTCTTGTTTTAATTTTTATATGAGATATAACCTTCACAATGTCTAAATTTGTAATTTTGGGGATGGCTTATGTATATTTACTGTATCAGCTACTTGTATACTATACAAATAACTATATACTATTTGTATGCATACTTCACATATTAACATAAGTTTGCAATACCAAACAATGTCTAGGCTACTTGATAATGTGACGTGATATAGACAGTTTCATTCATTACCAAAAGATTGCCGAATTGTTTGTATCTAGATAGGAAATCAAGCAAAAGTTTCATACCTGTACTCCTTCTGTCCCATCACAAAGCCTACAAAACAAGAAAATTAAAGTCAGTAATATTAATTCATATTGGCTAAATTTAAGTGAAGAAATGTAGCCTACCGTGACCATCTCAACATAAACAGTTTATTTTTCTCACTGAAGTATCTTTTCATTAACGTTACATTCTTTAGGTAAGCCATTTTAAACTTGAAAAACAGTAAATAGTATCCTTTACAGCTCTCTTTTGTCACGCTGTCATCCTTAACTATAAAATTACAGTATCTTCCCGCGCACTTCCTCTGAGCGCGAAATATTTGATAAGGGCAGCTTGTTAAAAATGGCGGCCTTCACTGAGAGAGAAAAAGTGACTCTCGTTCATAAAGA
The DNA here is from genome assembly GCF_903798145.1 of Danio aesculapii. Lineage (NCBI taxonomy): Eukaryota > Metazoa > Chordata > Actinopteri > Cypriniformes > Danionidae > Danio > Danio aesculapii. Next base: position 56,168,703 of record NC_079443.1, on the reverse strand, counting down.
TGGATGGGCGGCAGTTCGAAGTCACTGAGCGCTCTGTTTATTTAAAGCCCTGGGATTGTTGGTGAAGGATAATTCTGGTCAGCAGTTGGTAGTCGGTTCGGAGGGAAAAGAGGACCACCGCCAGGCGCCTGACAGTGATAGAGCGCGCAAACACTCACGCGCAGATTCATCTTTTGGGCCGACGCGGACACGCGCACACGTGACGGGAACGGGAAGGGTGCGTGACCGCGCACAAATAGATAAAGTTGTAGTAACCCGACTGTGGCGCCAATCAAGCACGTGCGTTACAAAAGTTTGAGGTAAGAAAACATATTTTGCAATACATGTTTTCTGCTCAACAGCCTGCATTTAGTTGATCTCTCAGCCAAGTTCATGAATTTTCGCATGATTTATATAGAGCTTAATAGAGTCTGAAAGTCATGGCTTCAAATGTTGCATCATACAAAATGGTAGTAGCCAAATTTGAGAACTTACTCCACTTTTAGTCAACATGTTTTGTTGCACATAAATGTAAGTAGAATTTAATAAAGTAATGAGTGAATATAAATTAGTATTTTTTTAAAAAGTATCATTTTAAAAGACCCAGCAGCTATGGAAAAAATGACCAGTGAATTTATTAGGTATATGGGGTTGATAAAGTATATATATATATATATATATATATATATATATATATATATATATATATATATATATATATATATATATATATATATATATATAGTCATTCTATAAAGTCTTATTTATTCCCAATGTCATTTATAGTAATAATAATATTCATTTTCTTTTCGGCTTAGTCCCTTTATTAATCAGGGGTCGCCATTGCAGAATGAATCGCCAACTTAGCCAGCATATGTTTTACACAGCGGATTTTTATGTTTTCCAGCTGCAACCCATCACTTGAGAAACACCCATACTCACTTAATCACATACATTCCTTATGGACAATTTTAGCTTACCCAATTCACCTATAGCGCATGTGTTTGGGTTGTGGGGGAAACCGGAGCACCAGAGGAACCCACGTGAATGCAGGGAGAACATGCAAATAATAATAATAATAATAATAATAATAATAATAATAATAATAATAACAAGAAGAAGAAGAAGAAGAAGAAGGAGTACAAGAAGAAGGAGAAGAATTTTGGTGACACAGTGGCTCAGTGGTTAGCACTGTCGCCTCACAGCAAGAAGGTTGCTGGTTCAAGTCCCGGCTGGGTCAGTCCAAAGTCCAAATACATGTGCTATAGGTAAATTGAATAAATTAAATTGGCCGTAGTGAATGTGAGTGTGTATTGATGTTTCCCTGTTCTGGGTTACTACTGGAAGGGCATCCGCTGTGTAAAAACATATGCTAGAATAGTTGGCGGTTCATTCGGCTGTGGCGCCCCTGATGAATAAAGGGGCTAAGCCGAAGGAAAATGAATGAATGGATTTTTTTTAAAAAATACTTTAAACTACAACAATTTTATTGTAAATTTGTAAGAAATGTCATCATTAGTTTACATTTTCAAATACATTTTAAATTCAGTGAAAGACTTTATGTTTTTTATAGGTTTTTGTTCTCGCAAAAATGTAAGACTATTGAAACAAAGGAAAATACATGACAACTACATGAACAAACAAAGAAAAATGTGTGTCATTTAACCTACATGTATTTCTGTGACAGAAATGTGTTACATGATCCATGGGAAATCACGCTATTGATCAAGAAACTTAATTATCAATATCAGTTTTGTAATCAGCATGTGCTTTTTCATATTTTGCCATAAACCTAGATCAATTAAAACAAAGATTGTTTATTTGCAATATAACTATTTTCTAACATCAGCAATGTCTCTACTGTCACTTTTCATAAATGTAATGCTGTCTAAAACGTAATCCATCCAAATCCACATTAGATTATAAACACTAACAACTCCCCCTTTTTTAAATCTGCAAAAATAACATCTAATTTCAGTCTTTTCTCTCTTGGCACAGTCCCATTTATAAATGCTAGAAACCCCCCAGTTAGCTTCATTTAATGCAAACTAAAATGATCCATGTTGTCCTAACACACATGGATTAGTTAAACAAGCATCCTCACTTTTTGCTGCTTGCTCAATTTACTTCAAATGAGCTCATTTTAATTAAGCAAATTGAGCAGGCAGCAACACAAACATTTGGTTTTTTTATTTTGAGTGAAGATGGATTGCTTTAGTGACACAAAACAATGCATAATTCCTCAAATCCATAGCTGATACTCTAAAACTCCAACATAGGCTCAATCTGAAAACGTAGTCCCATATACAATTCTGGAGATCGCGAATTATGTAGTCAGAGGTACGTATGGCTGCATTTGTATTTAAAACAAATGCTACGTGGCAGTACGACACAGTTCCTTTTCGCGCTTACAAGCTGAACTGCTTACCTCCGTAAGGACGGCTTTCCCGGTGTTTCCAGTTTGCCTAGTTTGCAGCGTATGTCGGCAGACTTGAGATGCAGAGAGTAATTGACTGCGATCAGGGGTTCAAGTCTAGCCAAAAACAGTTCTTGTAATTAGGTAAATAGCAGGGTGAGAATGGTAAAATCTGAAAAGTGGTAAAAATCAGGTAGCCGCGAGGGAACTGTCGGTTGGGTTTAGGGAAGTGGGTGGGCGCTGGTAAATCAGTGCTTTTTAAAAACACTATCGGTTGGTTTAGAGAAGGGGGTGGTTGAGGGATCGGTCAGCCGGTTGGTCAATCAGTCAGTCGACAGCGGCCTCTGGTGAATTTACATGAGAACAGCAGGCGGTGAATGGCACTTGCGGGAGAAATTTGAGATCTTAAAAAGCATACACAGCAGCTTCTGGTGGCTTCGCAAAAACAAAACAGCAAAGAATGTAGCTCCTGGGACGTATTTGGCACTCTCCAGAAATCTATATAGGGCTACGTTTTCAGAATGAGCCTGGGTTGCTGATAGCTGATGCACGTGCAGTTGTTTTTCCTCCAAAATTATTAGGATTGTTTGCTAAAGGTGTCAATTTTAAAGCTGATCGAACACAAATAAATTATAAAATTGCTTAAAATATTAATATTTTCTATTTTCTTTAAAGTCTGATATAATTTCTTCCCAAATGTCATTTTCTAAAAATAAAAAATAAATAAACAATAATAATAGATTCATTAAATGCTCTAATTGACAACATGTTTATTGTAGTATTTGTTTAGCAAAACACCTAATTATTCAAATGCACAGCTGATACTGTGATAGCTGATGCATGTGCTGTTGTTTTCCCTCCAACACAATGTCACTTCCTTTACAAATAAGTCAATATTGTCTTTTGTTTGCTAAATGAAATGAAAGGGGTGTCCTTTATATATATTATATATATGTATATAGGCAAATTGAACACAATTACATTGTGAAATCGCATAAAATGCTACTACTTGTTTTATTCTTTAAATTCTAATTATTTTCCCCATGTCATTTAATAAAGTTGTATTAATTATAATAATATACATTTTTAAATGCTCTAATTGACAACGTTTATTGTAGTTTTTGTTTTAGTGATGCAAAACTCATAATAAATACAATCCACAGCCGATACTGTGCTGATGCATGTGCTGTTGTTTTCCTTCCAAAATGATTTCATTTCCTTTAGAAATATGTCATATTGGTTGCGTCCGAAACGGCATACTTCCATACTATACAGTACGCTAAAATCAGTATGCGAGCAGAGTAGTATGTATGAAATTCATAGAATTCAAAAATCAGTATGCGAGAAGTACCCGAATGACTTACTACTTCCAGCGAGATTCTGATGTGCGCATCCCTTGCATGCTGCGCTATCCCATGATGCCCTGCAAGAGAATTCATGAGTGAGAGTGAAGTGACACAACTGATGCAAGTATAGGGCACGTGACCATGACAAAATGCCGGATGTAGTACATCCGAATTCCATTCTTCTGATATTCATACTGTATAGAGAGTACTTTTTTAACGGCTGAGTAGTACGTTTAAATTCAAATGCAGTAGCCTACTGAGTAGTAGGCGGTTTCGGACGCAAGCCATTGACTTTTGTTTGCTAAAGTAGAAAAGGTGTTCATTTTATAAGCTGATCGAACACAATTAAACTATAAAATTGCATAAATTGTTAATATTGGTTTTATTCTTTAAAGTCTGATAACATAATATATATATATATATATATATAGAATATATATATATAATATATATATATTATATATATATATATATATATATATATATATATATATTAAATGCTCTAATTGACAACATGTTAATTGTAGTTTTTTTTTGGTGACACAAATCACAATAGGTATCAAATTCATGACTGATGCATATGCTGTTGTTTTCCCCGCCAAAATGATGTCACTTCCTCTAGAAATATCTCAGTATTGTCTTTTGTTTGCTAAAATGGATTGACAGAGGTGTCTATTTTATATATTTAAGCTGATCGAACAACATATCAAGACATACTTATACAGTATGTTTAAGCTGAATTGATCGCAATTAAATGAAATTAAGTGTAATTGTGTTAAAAGGATCAATAAAAATAGCTGCTTATAATTGTTTGTATTTTCACATCGTTAACAGCAGTGTGGCACACAAAAAATGTCCATCCACACACACTACAGTATAAGTAGTTAGATGGTTTTTAATTTGCCCTGGTTGATTGACTTCACTCATGTTTTACTGCAGCAGGAATGACTGTTGATGTTAGTCATTATGGCTTCATCTAAACACTGCTGTTTCTGACAAGTATTTAGATGTGTGTGTGAGAAGATGTATATGTGAGAGAGAGAGTGTGTAAAGTGACACAAAGTATGCATTTATTTGTGTATTCAAGCTGCCCTCTACTGTTGATTGTCTCAATGACAAGACAAAGAATGATAACAATAGAGCTCAGGAAACGCAAGTGATTGTGTGATTTAGAGGAAGAAAAAAAGACTAGGCTCAGTGTCACAGGATCTAAATGTAGTCAAAAGTCCAATAACATTAAATTGTTTTTTCTATAATATTCATATTTGGGTAATGCTTTAGAATAAGGTTGTATTAGTTAATGTGAGTTAATTTACTAACATGAACAAACATGAACAAGTACATTTATTACAGTATTTGATCATGTTAGTTAATGAAATACAGTTGTTTATTGTTCGTTCGTGTTACGTCATGATGCATTAACTAATGTTAACAAGCAATAAATGTTAGTAATGCAATAGTTAATGTTGAACTATGATTAATAAATGTTCTACAAGTATTGTTCTGGATTAGTTAGTAAATACATTAACTTACATTAACTGATGAAACCTTATTGTAAAGTGTGACCCATATTTGCTACTAATAAGCAAATGGTAAATATGTCTGATTTTTATTTATTGAACTTAATTGCTGAATTTCAGCGAACTATTGATCAAACTGAATAAAAGCATCTGCCAAATTAATTGTCAGATATGTTTTTAGATCGTGCAGTTGTATAGAAATTAGTAATATCGTTTAAAAACAAAGGCTTTAATTTTTGCATTATAGAATATTATAGATGTCAAATGTGATATATTCTAGTTAAGTTTGTCTATTTTTAACCAAATCTGGGCTGAAACAACCCAACAGATAGCTAAAATAATATGAAAATAAAAACAAGCAATTGAAAATGCTCAGTTCCTCTGGATTTACTGTACATGGTTTAGGTTTTGAGTACAATGTTAATATTTTGTTTATTCTATAAAGTCTGATAATATTTTAACTGTTTCTATTCAAAACTATTGTCGTTTCTTCCCAAATACTGAGCTTGTAAAATTATTTAGTTTTTTCCAAATTTTTCATTGGTGTAATTAAAAATCATGGTTATTTCACCAATATTGATTTCTTAACTCTCCTGCGGTTAAAACATTGGTAATGCATTTTCCAAAAGTGAATATCAACATGTTGATAACATGGCATCTTGTTAGTTTATGCATAAAATACTCTTATTATAAATTTGTATGCATGGTTATTTTCTACCAGTGCGAAAATGAATGCAAGTATTTACATTATGCATCAAATATAGTCAACATTAACATATCAACGAATTAAAAAACTGAAAATCTACCTCACACCTTTTTAACATACTGAAACCCAAATGGTGAGAGCCAAATGATGAATCAAAAGCTTTTACACAAGCAGATGAAAATACTAATAAATAGAAGGTGCTCTACATGCACAAATACGAACACCATTATACAGAACACGAATGAAAGACAGATGAATTTTTATCATGTAACAGTAACAAAACCAAAGAGAAAGTGCAGAAGAGATGTATTTATCTCAAATGCTAAGACTTTAGCTTACAAATACTGTCTAATATGAGATTTACTACAGTTGTATATAATAGACAATGTTAACTAGACCCCTTTAAAAAATTACTGTATGTGAAGCTGGACCCAAAAACCAGTGTCATTTTATTTATTTTCAAATTGAGATTTATGCATGACTCGAAAGCTGAATAAATAATAATAATAATAAAACATCTTGAAGAAAATCATCTTTCAAGTTGTCTAAGTGACATGCTTAGCAATGCACATTACTAATCGAAAATTGAGTTCTGATACATTTACAGTATGGAATCAATTGAATATGATATTTACTTGATATTCTAATAAATATTTTAAGAAAATTCTGCAATTTTTTTGGCCCCTACAATGTATTTTTGACTATTGCCAAAAATAAAAACCCCTGCAACGTAAGACCAGGGTGACTTTTAGCAATAAAATAATTTTTAAATATGCATCGTTGCGAATGTTAGATGCTTTTATCTTCATTAGGAATGTAAATTTGACCTTAATAGCTTCCATACAGCTTTTTTTGTTTTTTCCACACCTGACAATTACATTAGTATTTCTGTAGCGGCTTAACTAGTTGCAAACAATTATATTAGTTAAAGAAAAAACAATCAAAGTAAACAACACTAACATTTATTTTGTTTAAAATACATTTACTGTAGCTCATATAACTGTTTGCAACCAGTTTATTCAAACAAAAGCAGTAAATGATTTGATGAATCACAATAAATCATATTTTTCAGTGTAGGGACAGGACAATGTGCGGCAGAGACACAACTATTTAATAATCTAAATACAGAGAAAATCATCTTTAAATTGTCTAAGTGAAGTGCTTAGCAATGCACATTATGAATCAAAACGTGAGTTTTAGAAACATTTACAGTAGGAAATTAATTGAACATGATATATTCTAATGATTTTGCTATTAATAAAAAATCTGCAATTTCTGGCCGCTACAATGTATTTTTGATTATTGCCAAAAATAACCCGTGCAACTTAAGTCCAGGGTCACTTTAGCATAAAATAATTTTTAAATATGCATCGTGGCGAATGTTAGATGCTTTTATCTTCGTTAGGAATGTAAATTGACCTTAATAGCTTCCATTGAGCTTTTTTGATTTTTCCACACCCTGACAATTACATTAGTATTTCTGTAGCGGCGTAAACTAGTTGCAAACCATTTATATGAGCTGAATTTAATCAATCAACTTAAGTTGAACATTACTACATTTAATTTGTTTGCTTAAATTCAGCTCATATAAACTGATAGACCAGTTTACTTAAACAAAAAAAAGTAAATCATTTGATGAATCACAATGAATCATTTTTTTCAGTGTTTTTTTTTTTCAGTGTAGGACAGGACAATGTGCGGCTGAGACACAACTATTTAATAATCTAAATACAGAGAAAATCATCTTTAAAATTGTCTAAGTGAAGTGCTTAGCAATGCACAATATGAATCAAACATTGAGTTTTGAAACATTTACAGTAGGAATTAATTAAACATGATATATTCTAATGATTTTGCCATAAGAGGAAAAATATGCAATTTTGGCCCCTAGAATGTATTTTTGACTATTACCAAAAATAAAGCATTGCAATTTAAGACCAGGGTCAAAAAATTATTTTTAAATATGCATCGCTGCGAATGTTAGAAGCCTTTTGTCTTCGTTAGGAATGTAAATTTGACCTTAATAGCTTCCGTACATTTTTTTTCCACACCTGACAATTACATTAGTATTTCCGTAGCAGCGGCGGCGGCGCATGCACCATGAATCCTAATGGTGGCCCGGGACCACAAAGACCAGTTCCATATGCTAACTAGGCCAGCGTCGGCGATCCGTTCGCCTCTCGCCATTTCCATATCATCAGAATTCAGTTACCTGACATAATAACAGAGATGCGCGGCTCTGATGGTCAGCTCCATGTACGTTGGCAGCAAGAAGCAGCCACACTCAAAGTCAAGTGGATGTTAATGCCTCCCACACTCAAAGTCAGACTGATTTACCTCACAAAGCTTTGCGCGCTTTAATACGATGACTCCTCCACACAGAGCCCCTCTTTAAAGAGGAAATTGTGGTTTTTAACCCCAGAATTATCTTCTTTCTTTCTTCTCCTCGTTTCTGTGGGCAAACGCCCGCGAGGTATTTGGCAAGGCCGGAACAGCCCCGACTCTGATAATCCCGGCTCTTTAAGTGCTGATAAGACAAGCAATTTAATGTAATTATAAACTGGTGGCACAAATGGAACGGCAGTATTTTTTGCGCATACGCTAAAGTACACTCGACGATTGAATCGTGCTCAGAAGCCGCTCCTCCAATTACCTCCGAGATGACAATACAGCCATAAAAGTAATTTTGCTCAAAATTTGACATTATCAACATAATTGGCTCTTACCGAAGGCTTGCGTGACACATTCATCAAATCGCCGGCTATAAATACAACCGCGCAACGCGTTAAGAGGCTGAGCAAACACAGCTCATCTCTCAAATAAACGTTGTTGACTAACACTATCATTACCTCGGCGCTTAATTACTTTTTGCTTTTTTGATTTAATTGCTTCAATAAAAAGAATCTGTAATGCATTTTTAATTACACTGTCCAAGTGACCTATGTAGAGAGAATTTTACAACAGTGGGCCAATAATTAGCCTGTCATAGCTCAGTTAGCGAGTATTGTGAAGCTGTCCTCTCGCTGCACTGCCTCCGGCGTGATGGCCGCGGAGCGTCGCGGAGTTTAGCTCTCATTCTTTTTACAATGCTCTGACAATAAGAGCCGTAGCAGAAGATGTGGGTGTCTAATTTGGGTTGTGTCAGGCATTCAGAGGCTCCGGCGAGGAGGAATCCGTCTGGATCAATGCAAGCATTTGGGTTTAAGAAGGCCTCCGGTCGACCCTTGGCCTCCTGCAAACTTTGCTCCAGTGTCAGTGCATGTATTGTTGGGGGAATGTCTGATTTTGAAGTTGTCATTCGGATTCTCTCTTTTTCTTTGTAAAGAAAGTTGAGTTATCATCAATGATAAGTTCTGATTGTGTCAGTAAACACATACTAAGCCTGTTTCTGTCTCAGAATAATATAAATTAAGCGTCAAACGTCAAATTTAAACTAGAAATTACGTCACGTTAATGTTGCTATAAAAACAAAAGACAATTGAAACTAAAAATATACAGCGTTACAATTAATACGAATATAAGAAGTCAAGTTAGTTGAGAAATTAAAATGTAAACAATAAACAACGTGTCAGGCATTCAGAGGCTTCGGTAAGGAGGAATCTGTTTGGGTCAATGCAAGTGTTTGGGTTTAAGAAGGCCTCCGGTCGACCCTTGGTCTCCTGCAAACTTGGCTCGAGTGTTGGGGAAATGTCTCATTTTGAAGTTTGTCATTTGGATTGTTTTCGTTTTTTGAAAAGAAAGTTATCATCGGTGACAACTTCTGATTGTGTCAGTAAACACATACGGAAGTCTGTTTCCATCTGAGAATAAAATAAATTAAGCGTCAAACATCAAATTTAAAGTACAAATCACATCACGTAAAAAACGTAAAAAAATAAACAGTCAAAATCAAGCTGATATATTATGCACGTGTCAGGCATTCAGAGGCTTTGGTGAGGAGGAATCTGTCTGGATCAATGCAAGCATTTGGGTTTAAGAAGGCCTCCGGTCGACCCTTGGCCTCCTGCAAACTTTGCTCCAGTGTCAGTGCATGTATTGTTGGGAGAATGTCTAATTTTAAAGTTTGTCATTCGGATTCTCTCTTTTCTTTGTAAAGAAATTTGAGTTGTCATCAATGATAAGTTGTGATTGTGTCAGTAAACACATACTAAGCCTGTCTCAGAATAATATAAATTAAGCGTCAAACGTCAATTTAAACTAGAAATGACATCACGTTAAAGTTAATGTAAAAAAAAAACTAAACTAAAATATAGAGCGTCACAATTAATACAAATATACAAATTAATAAAAGTCAAGTTAGTTGTGAAATTAAAATGTAAACAATAAACAACGTGTCAGGCATTCAGAGGCTTCAGTTTCTGTTTGGGTCAATGTAAGCGTTTGGGTTTAATAAGGCCTCCGGTCGACCCTTGGTCTCTCGCAACTTGGCTCGAGTGTTGGGGAAATGTCTCATGTAAAAGTTTGTCATTTGGATTGTTTTATTTGTTTTCGTTTTTTGAAAGGAAAGTTATCATTGATGACAACTTCTGATCGTGTCAGTAAACACATACGGAAGTCTGTTTCCATCTGAGAATAAAAGAAATTAAGTGTCAAACATCAAATTTAAAGTACAAATTACATCACGTTATTAATATGAATTTATATTATTATAAGTAGTCCAGTTGAGGAAATTAAAACGTAAAAAATAAACAGTCAAAATCAAGCTGATATATATGCACGTGTCAGGCACTCAGAGGCTTCGGTGAGGAGGAATCTGTCTGGATCAATGTGAGCGTTTGAGTTTAAGGGTGCTTTCACACCTAGAAGTTTGTTTTGGAGCCTGTCTTGTTTGCCCAGTAAGTGCGGTTCATTTGGGTATATGTGAATCCAGCAATCACGCTCAGATACACACATCGGTCTGAGATTGCATGATGGTGGTCTTGGCTCGATTAAAACAAACTCTGTAGCGGATCGATTGTAGTGAGAAAGCAAAACGATCTACAGGTATGAAAGCACCCTAATAAGGAGTCTGGTTGACCCCTGACCTCCTGCAAACTTTGCTCAAGTGTAAGTGCATGTGTTGTTGGGGGAATGTCTAATTTTGAAGTTTGTCATTTGGATTGTTTCTCTCTTTTTTTATATCAGAGATGAGTTATCTTTGAGGATAAGTTCTGATGGTGTCAGCAAACACATGCAGAACCGTTTCCATCTCAGAATAAAAGAAATTAAGCGCCAAACGTCAAATTTAAAGTAGAAATTACAAGTTAAAGTTGATGTCAAAAAGTCAATTGAAACAAATAATCTAAAGAGTCACAATAAGAATATAAGACAAGCTGAAGAATTAACATTTTAAAAATAAACAGTGGATATCAAGCTGATATATTCTGCACAACGATAAGCCGAAAGGCTTCTCTCATAGACACGAACATGAAGACAGTAAATATTCGCAGAATCTGAAGGATTCACGAGAAATGCCACATATGAGAAAATGTGCCCCAGTAACGTATTTGAGAGTGTCAAATATGTGCACAGCGACCTCTAGTGGATTTGTGAAAACAAAAACTCAAATAAGACGTACACTATAAAAAACGGCCAAGATTCAACAATAAAAAAAACTGTAAAAATGCTACAGCAAAATTCTGTAACCTGGTTAACAGTAAGTTTCTCTAAATATATATGGTGAATAACCATAAAAATTACATTTCCTAGTAATTGCCTCCGTGAAATTTCGAAACATCGGTACATTAACATGAAAAATTAGTGAAATACTGTTGTTTGCAGTAAAAATTAGACATTTATTTTACAGTTTGAACTGATTTTAACGGTAAAATACTGGCAACCACAGCTGCCATTTTTTTACAGTAGATTTTGAAGATTTTTTTTTACTGCAGTGTAGTACAGGGTACTTATTTGTCGGATCTTAAAAATGTAGTCTTGGGCACATATTTCCAATGAGCCTGGGCTGAAAAAGTCACTTTGTAAGATAGAAAAGCAGAATTGTGAAAGGTGAATTATAAGATACACATGTGAGAAATAATCTTTCAATTGCAAGAATTTAAAAGTAACAATAAGAATTTATTTATTTTTTACTCTCAGGTGAAAAAGGCTTTCGTAAACAGCTTGTACCTATAGTAAAACCAGTTTAATGCACACCTCAAGTGCCTTTTATTGTTTGATTTCATTATTGGCAACTCGCACACATCACACCTAATGCGCCGCTGCTCATTCTTAAAGATGTTGGAGGGTAAAGTGCAAAATAATGGCTTTCTTTCCACTCGCTGGGTTTAATATACTTCTGGCCGACTGCACCTCGCGGTTATTCATATTCATACAAAAAGCACAGAAGCGTTTCTCCAGTTCTCCACATTAACCTGCGTCAGTGAACAAACACACAGAAAAAAACGACACACCGGCCTGACCCTCCCAGCTCTTCATTGGCAGGTATTATTTCTGATACAATAAATAAAACAGGAAGGAGAGCTGGGAAACAATAGGTGCTGCTGCTGGTGCTGCTATTCCCCACACCGGAGTCTCAGATCATTGCACAGCATCTCTCTGCCGTGTGCAGCCATGTCAGCGTGAGGTCCAGCCAGTGTGCATGTGACAGTCAGCAGGAAACATGGTGATATTTGTAATATGTCCAGGACAAATGTCTCTTCATTTGATCCCTCGCTGAGAGGATCCCGGTAGCAGGTAGTCTGTCAGGTGCCGCTTCAATAAAGATCAATCACAGTCCCTAATCAGGCCGGTCTCATGAGGGAAAACATCGCTGTTGAGACCTTTATCCACACGCACCTAGAAGAAGACACTCCGCTGATGCCTGCACCTCTGTCTCAGGATCCCAGCAATACTCTATCTGGATGATTCTGGATGATGCGCTCACATTTTTATAAAACAACAATGCATATATGTTTACAATAGTTATATCAGGGACAAAGTACATCCTGGAGGTTGTTATCTCAGTATAAACCTGACACAAAGCGGAGCACTGTTGTACAAGTCTAAAGGGTTTATTCTACAAAAGCAGAGTCCTGGATGTATCCCACTTATTACACAGCTACTTGCCACAAAACATAAAAATTACACACAATACATTCTGAGCCATAATAGTTTATTAAATCTTTAATTAAATGCAAGCTAACAGAAATGGAAACAGCTGATGGAGTATACACTAACCTGTGTATAATTCAGTCACAAGATGGCGCCAAATGGTCAAAAACACAAAGCTGACAGAAACTAAAACAGCTGATGGAGTATACACTAACCTGCGCATAATTCAGTCACAAGATGGCGCCAAACGGTCAAAAACACAAAGCTGACAGAAACTAAAACAGCTGATGGAGTATACACTAACCTGCGCATAATTCAGTCACAAGATGGCGCCAAACAGTCAAAAACACAAAGCTGACAGAAACTAAAACAGCTGAATGAAGTATACACTAACCTGCGCTTAAGTCAGTCACAAGATGGCGCCAAACAGTCAGAAACACAAAGCTGACAGAAACTAAAACAGCTGAATGAAGTATACACTAACCTACGTATTATTCAGTCACAAGATGGCGCCAAACAGTCAAAAACACAAAGCTGACAAACAAAAACAGCTGAATGAAGTATACACTAACCTACGTATTATTCAGTCACAAGATGGCGCCAAACAGTCAAAAACACAAAGTTGACAGAAACTAAAACAGCTGAATGAAGTATTTACTAATGTACGTATTATTCAGTCACAAGATGGCGCCAAACAGTCAAAAACACAAAGCTGACAAACTAAACAGCTGAATGAAGTATTTACTTATCTACGTATTATTCAGTCACAAGATGGCGCCAAACAGTCAAAAACACAAAGCTGACAGAAACTAAAACAGCTGAATGAAGTATTTACTAATGTACGTATTATTCAGTCACAAGATGGCGCCAAACAGTCAAAAACACAAAGCTGACAAACTAAACAGCTGAATGAAGTATTTACTTATCTACGTATTATTCAGTCACAAGATGGTGCCAAACCGTCAAAAACGCAAAGATGACAGAAACAAAACTGGCTGAATGGAACATACACTAACCTACATAATATTAATTCACAAGATGGCACCAAACAGTCAAAAACTGCGGTGTGATAGACAAGAAGATACATATAAAATATGAATTCAAGTATATTGATGTGAACGTATTCACTGACATTCAAGGTGATTCAAAGTTTTCGGATAAGCCTGCGTTATTTAGCAGTTGTTATCTGGGAATAACATAACTTGTCAGAAGCCATTATTCCAGACAGCTGTGTAATACGTAAGAGAAAATCAATGGATTGGAGAGCTGTAAAGGAGTTTAAATGCACGATGCGGAGGGAAAGAATCACCCAACATGAAATGCATTTAAATCCTTTAACACACTGCAAGATGTTGATTGTCCCACTTATTCTGTGGTCATTTGCTAAGTTATGGGCAAGTTAAAACTAGTTTCGCTCACCGCAGCACAATATTGACTGATATTTGATCAATTATATGTTAAATGTCCTAGTCCCCACAATGAATCATCAGTCAAAGGCACAAATAGAGAGAGGGAGATGGAGGGAGATTTATGCATGTAAATCAGGATGACATGGGAATATCTAATAGCTCATATTGACATCTGCAATGAGTCAGTAAGCTCTGTTCTGCAATTGCTTTAGAACTTCCCAATTCATTTGTCTATGGAGAATGAGAAACATAAGTAAACAATCAAACTGCATGCTCTACAAACTATTGTGTTTATTGAAGAGCCCCTATTTTGTATGATATAAGTTATAAAGGTTTAAACATATTGGTTTTGAGGGTCTGCAACAACAGGCTGATATGTGCATGTAAGGTCAAACAACACGTTCATTGTCTTATAATATGCATTTATTTTTACCTGATTATCCCTATGACTCCCATATGATTTGTTCAGCGATTCATTTGTTCATGTGGGCTAGTCTGTTGTGATTGGTCGACTGGGTTCAGTGAACAACAGAGAGAAACCACAGCTATGAAGTAGCACACAGAGTATGTGAGAGCCCAATGCAGGAATGCAATAAAGCAATTCAGTTAAACACCAGCATATTACTATACTTATAACGCTAACTCCAAGTAATAACAACGACAAACATTCAGTATTAATTACACAGTGGCAAAAGTTTAACTATTTTGAAAGCTGACCGCATCACGTGTCTGTAGGAACAGATGATGGTGGCTATAGCAAAGGCAAACGATACAGGATCGAGAGTTCCGAAACGCATTTAAATCGGTAAAGGAAAAAGCACGCGTCACATTTTCAACATGGTTATGCATGCAATATGTGAATATCCATATACAGATTTAACCTGAGAGATACAGTACAAGCACTGACCAATAATAGACACGTGATTACAAGCAGCACGGGATGATTACAAGTTACAACACACAATTAAATGCACATTTTGCACTACACAAAACGAGAGGCAACATTTTAATTACACTTGCATGTTATGATCCGAAAGAAGAAGAAGAAACTGGTCCAAAAGAACTGTAACAGTTACTGACAAAGTCAAAGTCCCAGTCAAGTCCTATACATAATAGCCTCTGCTGCTCCTTCCTTTAAAAGCAAACAGCCGACGAATCCCATGTTGCAGTGTAGGTTATTGTATCAAAAATCAGATGACAGGAAAATACAAGACTAGCTTGGCTATACTGTGATATTGTTGTTGTGATGTCCTACTAGAGCTGCACAATATATAATTTCAGCATCAATATCGCAATGTGTGCATCCGAAATAGTCACATCACAGGATGTGCAATGTTGCTTTGCTTTTTGCTTTTAAGAATGCATGAGACTTATGGAGTAACTCCAATGTTTAACCAAAACAGAGTGAAAGTTTATCATTTGCATGTGTTTTAAAGGTATTTCAAGAGAGATTGAAGCATTCGGGCACAAAAACATTTGTTACTTTAATAAACGATACTTTAATAACCTACTTAATTATTAATACAATGAAGTCTATACATTGTTATTTTACATTTTCTGTACCTGAATACTGTTTGACACTGCAGAAAACCATGACGCTGTTTGTTTTACTTTTTTCTTTGCTCTTTTGTATTTATTTTTGTTTGCAATTTGTGTGATTTTTTTATACATGATTCATTCCCCTATAAAATCACCATACTCAGTCTAAATTCAGATTTCTTTCCAAAATAGTGCTATTCAATTATGAAACTGTATTCATATCGCAATACATATTGCAGAAAAACTAAATATCGCAATATCCAATTTTCTTCAATGTCGTGCAGCCCTAGTCCATACCTGTCAACATTGTGATATGAAAATAAGAGATAACCCCCCTAAAATTGACTAAATCTGTTCATCGGGTTGTTGAAACAGTCAGTAATATTTTTTTATCGTTATTATGTTACAGTTTAGACTATTAAATGGATTAAACTACTAAAATCAATATCTATTATAAAGAAATTGATTGCTTTTCCTACCTTTTTATGCTCAATTAAAACAAATTTGTGGTGTTTTAAAGAAAACCCACAAAGATTGACATGTTTAGATATTATTATTATGTTTATTTCATATGTCTGTTCAAACACGCACCCAAAACCCAGCATGTCCACTTTCGCTCCGCTTCAAATCGCATATAGAATCCGTTTGGGAAACAGCATCTATTTATCAATATGGAGCGTGTCAGCTGACAGTCCAACAGACAGTCACACACTGCTACATGAACTGTTTTAAGGATTGCATAGGAGGGGCAACGGCGCCTGTGATGGAAAGGAAGTGAATCCTGCTGCTTTTATATTTATTTCCAAGTGTTTTTATGCCTAAATGAAATGTAAGCACAGAACAGATTCACATTTAAGAGCAAGGGTCATCTCCTGGTGGTTCACCTTTATGGGTTGCGTATAGGGAGGATCAGCTCTTTGATGTTTATTGCCACCCTTCATAGAAGGATTGAAACTACGAGAGAAATAGAGGAAAAACCTTTACAGGATAATAGCAGGAAAGAATTGTAAAATACAAGAGAATCCTGGGAAAACGGGAGGGTTGACAGGTATGATAATGTCAATAGGTACAATATACACAATAAATATTGAAATATAAAAATAAATAATAAATTAAAGGGCAATCAAAACCTGATTTCCACATGCATCTGAAAATCCCTGCAGTGACAGTCTCACACTCTCAGAAATAAAGGTACGCAAGCTGTCACTGGGGTGGTACCTTTTCAAAAGGACACATTTGTACTTAAAGGGTCCATATTAATACCTCAAAAGTACATATTAGTGCCAAAAAATTTTAAGAGGAACACTTTTGTACTTTTAGGTACTAATATGTACCCCTTGAAGTATTAATATGGACCTTGTAGGTACAAATTTGTACCTTTTGAAAAGGTACCACCCCAGTGACAGCTCGCGTACCTTATTTCTGAGAGTGCAGAAGACCATCAAGAATCAAGTCTAAAAAAACATAACAGAAAGAACACTTAATGCATATTTTAAACCACAAAATAACTGAAAACATAAGATGCATGTAATTTCATTGCATAAATCTAAAAGCGACTACAGAATAAAAGGCCAATTATTAGTCAAAAAACTTTACTTAAGCCATGTAATGGGTTTGTGTAAAAAATGTTCATGCGTTCATTTAATGCATTAAAGAATGAAAAGGCAATTTATGCACTTATTAACACAAGTGAATACATCATACTTGGTTATGAGAGGCACAAAACCAATGGCGTTTTACATTACTGACCTCAACGGCATCATGGTCATTTTTTCCACATGCATCTGAAAGCCACTCCGATGACAAAATCTTATCAAGTCTTTTTGGGGTCTGAATAATCCAAAAAACAGAATCAAAGCACTTTTCATAATGCATATTTCAACTTACAATACATAAAATATCATAAGGTCATAAAAATGTACATTCACAGCTACTATTATTAAAAATAACTACTGAACAGTTTATTGCATTGTGTGCTTCACTTTAAAAGCCAACCCAGAATAAAATGATTTAAAATAAAACTAACTGAATTAATCACAGTAATGCCTTCAGATCCAATTATATCTTTTGATTATGAAGCGAAGCTAAATCATACATTATTAATGCCTTTACTGTCACTATTCCAGAATATGGTCCTGCATTGATTTAGTCTCACTTGTATTTTGCAGCTTACAGAAAGACTATAGCACCCTAAAGTTTGCATTTAAAATCATGCATCTTCAAATATGAGAATGCACAAATCTGTTGCAATACATCTGCCACAATGTTTTAGTAATGAAAATGAGATGTTTTCATTATTACTTAAAACATGCTAAACTTGTGGCAGATGTAGAAGAGAGATGGTTAAAGTACACTACCTGACTGAAGTCTTGTCGCCTATCCAAGCTTTAGGAACAACAAATAATAACTTGACTTCTAGTTCGTCTTTTGGTATCAGAAGTGGTTTATGTGAAAGGCAAAGGCCTCTAGATTACACTTATTTTACCAAAATAAAATATGATCATGCCTTGATTTTTAATGATTTAATTAGGACAGTAAGGCTTGACTTTGCTTAGACAAAAGTCTTGTCACTGAACAGAAATAATGTCCAGTATAGAATATAAAGTCATGGTGCAGTGGAAACAGAATGAATATTGTGTCTGACTCCATCATGAGCTTGGAGGACTGCATCCATACATCTCTGCAATGACTCAAATCACTTATTAATAAAGTCATCTGGAACAAAGAAAGCGTTCTTGCAGGACTCCCAGAGTTCATCGAGATTCTTTGGATTCATCTTCAGTGCCTCCTCCTTCATCTTAACCAGACATGCTCAATAATGTTCATCTGGTGACTGGGCTGGCCAATCCTGGAGCACCTTGACCTACTTTGCTTACAGGAACTTTGATGTGGAGGCTGCAGTATGAGAAGCGTATCCTGCTGAAGAATTTGCCCTCTCCTGTGGTTTGTAATGTAATGGGCAGCACAAATGTCTTAATACCTCAGGCTGTTGATGTTGCCATCCACTCTGCAGATCTCTCGCACGACCTCATACTGATGTAACCCCAAAATGATTTTTCCTTCTGCAAACTTGACTGATTCTGTGAGAATCTTGGGTCATGGGTTCCAGGAGGTCTTCTGCAGTATTTGTGATGATTGGGATGCAGCTCAACAGATGATTCATTGGAAAAATCTACCTTCTGCCACTTCTCCAAATGATCCACTAGAAGTCAAGTTATATCTGTTGCTTACAATTGGATTGACAAGACTTTTGTCAGGGAGTGTATGTCTGTTCTCACATAAAATATTTTATGGCTACAAAAGGCTTCGATTTATTGCACTGGCTAAAATTTTAACTATTCATGGATAGATCTTTCCCTCTGCTACAGTTAGGAAAAATGATTTGCCTTTATGACCTGATTCAAAAATAGCACGTCAACATGCTATGCCAGGTGTAACATTACAATGAAATATGAACATAAAACATTTGATCCTCATTTTCATCCCACAATTAAGATTTATAAACTCAGAACTGTAAGAAAAAATACCTAAATGGACACACACTCACAGTTCTGAGAAAAGAGGTTCAAATTGCAAGATATAAACTAATTTTCATAAGAAAAAAAGCAACCCAGGCTTATTCTGAAAACGTACCCTATATACATTTCTGGAGAACGCCAAATACATCCCAGGAGGTTTTTGTTTTTGCAAATCCACTAGTGGTCGCTGTGTATGCTTTTTCATATCTCAAATTTCTCTAACGAGTGCCATCGCGCCTGCTGTTCTGATGTAAATCCACAAGAGGCCACTGATTGACTGACCCTCCTTCTTCCCTAAACCCAACCGATAGTTTTCAAAAGCAATCCAGAAAAAGAAAAGCCCTTGCGGCTGCCTGATTCTTACCACATGTTCAGATTTGACCACATCCTCACACTTATTTACTTGTTTATTTAATTTTTTTGCTTTTGTTTTTCTTACCCACTTTCTGGAAACCATTCATCGCTGGACTTAAACCTCATTGTCATGGTTAACTCCGCTTCAGATCACAAGTCCACTGGGTATGCGCGAGCCACTGGGCAAACTGGTACATCGGAAAAGGCGTCCACACGGAGGATACCGCCCCGTACCATTCACTTTAAAGACGAAATGCAGCCATACTAGCTCTGGCTACATAATTCGCTTCTCCAGAAATGTATATAGGGGGTACGTTTTCACAATGAACCATGTTGCAAAAAAGGTAACACTTTAGAATAATGGTCCATTAGTTAATGTTAGTTAATGTATTTACTAACATTAGAAGTATGAATATCTTGTAAGCATCACAGTATTAATCACAGTTCAACATTAAATAATGCATTATTAAAATACAAAGGTGTGCTTGTTAACATTAGCTAACGCACAGAGCGCGAACATTTAACTTAAATAACATTAACTAGGTTAACTAAGTTTAATAAATACCGTAATACAGTAAATGTATTGCTAATTGTTTGTTTGTGTTAGTAAATACATTAACCTATTTAAAACTACCATTATTTTAAAGTGTTACCAAAAAAAAAAAAAAAAAGATTTGAATGTGTATAAACTTAATTTGGAAAAAAATAATCTGGGGTAAAATATATGGAGATATAAACTGATTAAATATGTAATAAAATGACACAATTCAGTTTTGGCAGGAAAAAGCTTCAATATTCTGAATTCAAGTACATGAAATGAAGCACAAATAATATGAACCGTTTATTTATTTGCCTTTTTTGGTCAAAAATGTGGCTGAATATACAATATTTATTTCCTTAAGACTTACTTTGTTTATTTGTCAGCTTAGTTTGTAACTCAGGCTTGTGCATTTATCAGGGGAGGTGTCTTTTCTATTAAAGCCCAGACTCAGATATGAATACAAACTGTGCTTGGGAGCACTTGTCCTTTGGGCCACAGCAGCACTATAGTGTGGAGAGCTCTGACCTTCTTATTCTGCTATGGCACTGGCAGGCAGCCATATTGATTGAAGTATTTCTGGACTTCTCTTCCTGAATCTCCAGGTGGACTTGGGGGCCTCGGTCCCTAAGAACCTCAAACCAAAGCTCTCTGCTTTAAATCTCTCCATCCAATAAGGGGAGGAGGGGGAAGAAGAGTAAAGAAAAAAAAAGAAAGAAAGAAGGACCGTCTGTCTTGGGAACGGTGGAGGAGGAAGACGGGGGAGTCTACGTTCGGCGCTGAGCTGCTGGAGCGCTGCTGAGAGCATGGACAATTAGATGAGTCCCTAGTGTCTCTTTGCTCTCTGGCTGCCTGGTGGGTTGTTCCATGGGCTGTGAGCCGAGGGATCGGCGCCTGGATGGACCTCGGGCCGAGTGACGGGGGGAAAGCCGTAATCCGCTTCCCCCACCTCAGAGAGCCTCGGGAGAATGGCCAGATTGAGCTCTACTGGACAAAGACTCTCTCTTCCACTAAGACTGAGGATTCTGACACTCACACACACTGATTGGTGTCATTTCGAGCGGATTTTCCCTCGGCTGGATGTCAGGCGACTTTTTGTTATCCGCACTTGGAGTCGATTTGGGGAAACGTTCAACGTTTTCTGTGTTGTGTGATATTTTCTGAAGAAAACTAGACAGCCATTCTAGTGTTTTCATTACAAAGAAAGCAAGTATCATCAAATTAAGTAGAAGACTGAAATATATATTCTTTTAAAACAGACACTATTAGGGCTCTATTTTAACTGTGTAGGCGCAAAGTGTAGACACGTTTGGCACAATTTGTTGCTATTTTCAGACCAGCAACAGTAATTTTCATGTTTTGCGCCCCGTTGTTTAAATAGCAAATCCATTTGCCACTTTGTGGACTCCTGGGTGTGCTGTCTATAAAGGAGGTGTGTTAAGGTGAATTGTTGACATGTTGCTAATTTGAAGAACTGAAAATAGCCTCGCTATTGACCAACTGAAAGCTGGTCTAAAGTTCAGGCCAGAGCACGTTAGTTAAGCCTATGCAGGTTCAATGCTTCATACACACAGGATGTACAGCAATACACAAATATCTTTACATATTTAATTCACCTTTTTTGTATAGCGCTTTTACAATGTAGATTGTGTCAAAGCAGCTTCACATAGAAGATCATAGTAAATTGAAAGTGCCAGTTCAGTTTTCAGTGTTTAGGTTCAGTTCAGCTCACTTCAGTCCGGTTTAATAAGCACTACTGAGAGTCCAAACACTGAAGAGCAAATAAATCGATGCGCAGCTCTACAGATCCAAAACCATGCAAGTCAGTGGCGACAGCGGCACGGAAAAAACAAAAAACTTCACCATTGGCGAAAGTGAAGAATTAAAAAAACTCGAGAGAAACCAGGCTCAGTTGGGTACGACTATTTCTCATATGGCCAAACGTCTTGTGCAGTGCTGCAGTCTAGGAGCTGGAGAAGCTGGACGTCAGCGAAGACCCGTCTGTCCCTGGAGCATCACAGGAATCAGTCTCATGCTCTCCACTCCTCCATGACCACCACAGCAGCTGCTCAGGATACGGCCGTCTTCAGGATTATGGAAACCTTGGGATCATCTCGTCGCTGGTCTTGGATCGAATTAGTGGCGCTGCATAGTCTCTGAGGGCCTCGGGATGAGTATCCCCAGGTGAAAATATAGAATAAAGAGAATAATTAGCGTAGCTGCTGTTCATAGTGTATATAAACGAGATAGAGAAGAAACCTGCGTGGAGCACATTCATGTATCATTCATACCATCTCTGGGAAACATCCATACACTCCTATACATACACTACGGACAATTTAGCCTACCCAATTCATGCACTGCATGTTGGTCTGTGGGGGAAATCGGAGCACCTGGAGGAAACCCACGCAAACGCAGGGAGAACATGCAAACTCCACACAGAAACGCCAACTGACTCAGCCGAGGCTCGAACCAGTAACCTTCTTACTGTGAGGCAACAGCACTACCTACTGCGGCTGTAGGATTAATTTATTTATTATTTACCACAGGCATTTAAAAAATCATCAGCAAAGTTTGAAATAGCTTGAACAGAGCGATCACGGTATGCAAAACAGATATTTCTGTCACTCAATGCTAGATTACAATCCTCAGAGACCCTCGGGAACAGCCAGATTGAGCTCAACTGGACAAAGACTCTTTTTCTACTAAGACTGAGGATTCTGACACTCACACACACTGATTGGTGTCATTTCGAGCGGATTTTCCCTCGGCTGGATGTCAGGTGACTTTTTTATCCACACTTGGAGTCGATTTGGGAGAAACGTGTGACATGTTTTCTGAGGAAA